>NC_134898.1:31525315-31527815 GCF_041734735.1 Babylonia areolata
CTGACAGCAGACGAATGCACAGATCTATGCAAATGCTGTGTGCGCACGTGTGCGCGCAATTATGGACCAGTAAGCATTCATGCGCACACCCATGCATAAACACATGGCAAGCACATTTTTAGTGTGCATGCGAGCTTATGTATACAGGTGTGTCTGAGTTAGTGTGCGTGTGTGTGTGTGTGTGTGTGTGTGTGTGTGTGTGTGTGTGTGTGTGTGTGTTGTGTGTGTGTCTGTCTGTCTGTCTGTCTGTGTCTATCGATATCTGCCTGTCTCTATATATCTCTGTCTCTCCCTCTCCCTCTCTCTCTCTCTCTCTTAATAAAGATTTTGTCTTGTCTTGTCTTGTCTCTCTTTCTCCACATCTGTCTGTCTCTCACTGTGTCTTCTCTCTTTCTCTGTTTCTGTCTATATGAGTCTGCCTGTCCGCTCCCTACCCCACTACCCCCCACCCCACCCCACCCCTACATCTCTCCCTTCTTCTCTTTAAATGTGTCCGTGTAAAATCATTTGTCACTTTTCCATCACTCACTACTCGCCCACCACTAAAGGTCAAGGTTGAGATCACGAGTGCAAAATCATTAACCCATGAAATAAGGTTTTTAAACAGAAAGAACTGGCCCGTTGCCCATCAGATGACATGCACGGTTCACAAAACGTTAAGGACCACATTCTAAAAACGGTCATGTTTTCGTAAAACGTTATTTATATATATATATATATATATATAAAAGTATCAAGGGATGACTTTCAGTTTTCAGGATTCATAAAAAAATGTATTGCTTGCCATTAGTCATTAGTGCAATCAACAACCATCTACCTGAAGATCTAGTCATCAGCCCCATCCACGTGTAATATGCGGCTTCTGTTCAAACGCGTGTGCGTGTGCGTGTGTATGTGTGTGAGTGTGTGTGTGTGTGTGTGTGTGTGTGTGTGTGTGTGTGTGTGTGTGTGTGTGTGTGTGTGTGTGTGTGTGTGTGTGTGTGTGTGTGTGTGTGTGCAGTGCGTGCATGTGTGAGCATGCACAAGTTTTTATTTATGATATGCACTTGTATGTATCCTAATTTCTATTGTATCTGTGTATGATTTTCCATTTATGTTCGTACCTTGTTATGTACCATCCCCCCCCCCAACCCCCAATATTTCTTGTGACCCCGGTACACTTGGTAATAAAGACATATTCTATTCTATTCTATTCTATTCTATTCTAGTCTAGTCTAGTCTAGTCTAGTCTAGTCTAGTCTAGTCTAGTCTAGTCTGTCACTGAATATGCGAACGGCTGTTTCAAGCATACTCGCACCACTGATGATCAGCTTGAAAATGTGTTTGAAAAAAAAGTCAAAGCTTCGGCCAAAACGTTTTCAATTATTCAGTGGATTACAATTCTTCTTCTTCTTCTTCTTCTTTCCGTTACACGACCAACATCGACTTACCGATGACTCTGTCGTGGTTCATGCATGCTGTCTCCATTTTCGTGTCTCCATAACCCACCGAACACTGACATTGGTTACAGGTTCATTAACGTGCGTATTTGATCTTCTGCGTACGTATGCACACGCGAAGGGGGTTCAGGCACTAGCAGGTCTGCACAAAATATGTTGACCTGGGAGATCGGAAAAATCTCCACCCTTTACCCACCAGACACCGTTGCCGTGATTCGAACCCGGGACCCTCAGATTGAAAGTCCAATGCTTAAACCACTCGACTGTTGCGACCGTCATTGACAGTTGTGATTTTGAAATGAGGAATAAAATGGAAATGCACGTGCAAGAAGGAAGCTCTGGCCGACTCATCCTCAGAAAGAAAAGATCTGAGCACATCACTCCTCTTTTGCAACATCTCCACTGGCTCCCTGTCTCACACCGAATAAAGTACAAGATCAGCACTCTATGTTATGGATGTATTCACAAAACTGCCCCTTCCTATCTCTGCGGCTGCCTTCACCTCTACACTCCATCTCGCTCACTAGGATCGGCTTCGGATCCACTCTGTTTACGCATGTCCAGATTCCAACACTCGACTATTGGCCGCCGTTCTTTCTCTGTCTTTGGTCCTTGCAATTGGAATGAACTTCCTCTTTCGCTTCGTCAAGTCTCCACACTCAGCTCTTTCAAGTCTGGCCTTAAAACCCTACCTCTTCCCAAAATAGCCTTCCTTCCCTGCCTCTTCCTTGTCTTCAGTTTCATCAATTTTAGAGTTAAGCATGCGTGTGAATGACTGGTGCGAAAGCGCTTTGCTTTGTCTCTGCACAAGATTCAGCGCTATATAAATACTATTATTATTATTATTATTATTTACATTGGCTCCATACACAACCCGGAAGTTCAGCATCAGTTGATCATGGCCAACAAGACAAGAAGGTGCAGGTCCTCCCTGATTGGCCCGTTCCCGTTTCTCCTGCTGCTGCAATCAAATGTGATCGTGCCGTCACCCTCATATTTTGTACCGTTTCCACTTCCCGACAGTTCCGTCCCTTTCGCCAACTCAGCCGTTCTCTCTCTGT
>NC_134898.1:31540315-31550315 GCF_041734735.1 Babylonia areolata
AAAACACAAAAAAACCCAGATTGGTAAAGCGGATATTTGCCTCAGTGTTTATGTTTTCTTTTTCACACGTTCTGACGGCCAAGCGTTGGTTTACGCTGAGGTCAAACATCCGTCACCCACCCCCCTCCTTCTTTACCACTCTCCCCCCACCTCCCGCCCCTGTCCCCTGGCCACCCTCCACCTCTCTACCCCCAATTTCTTTCTTTCCCCCCCCCCCCCCCCCCCCCCCCCCCCCCCCCCCCCCACACACACCCTGCCCCCCCCCCCTTTTTTTTTTTTTTTTTTTTTTATCGCCTTGTTGTGGCCTGGCATAAACGGATCAGTGTGTGGAGCTCGATTTGACGTCTTTTGGAAACTGAATTTTTTCTTCTTTTTTTTTTTTTTGTTTTTTTTGTTTTGTTTTGTTTTTTTGTTTTTTTTTTGTTTTTTGTTTTTGTTTTTATTTTATCTAAGTGTGTGTGTGTGTGTGTGTGTGTGTGTGTGTGTGTGTGTGTGTGTGTCTGTGTCTGTGTGTCTGTGTGTCTGTGTGTCTGTCTGTCTGTGTCTGTGTGTCTGTGTGTCTGTGTCTGTGTCTGTGTGTCTGTGTTTGTGTGTGTATGTGTGTGTGTCTCTGTGTCTGTGTCTGTGTCTCTGTGTCTGTGTGTGTGCGGGTGGGGGGCAGGGGCGTGTGCTTGTGTGTGAGTGTGTGTTTGTGTGCGTGCCAGTGCGTGCGTGCGTGTGTGTGTGTGCGTGTGCGTGCGTGTGTGTGCGCGCGCGCGCGTGTGTGTGTATGCGTGTGTGTGTGTGGTGTGTGCGTGCGTTTGTGTATCTTCACACGAATTGACAAATTGACAGTTGTGGACAAACCGAATAAAGTAAAAGAAGAATTAAAAAAAAAAATAATAATAATAATCAATCAAAATAATGTCTCGTTTCTTAAGTAGACGGTGTATGGTTTCATAGACTGGTTTAAACAAGCAACAATAACAACAACAAAAATCACACACACTCAAAAACAAAAAAAACAAAAACAAAAAAAAAAAACAATTGAACAAAATAAAAAAGCATACATACATACATACATACAGGCATGATTACGTACATACATACATAAACAAATAAAATGAATCAATCAATTTATCCGCAACTGCATTCTTTCTGTTGTTTCCAACTAGGGATGTAGCGGATTTCCTTCAGTCATCTCTTCGTCCAATCAATATTTTTTCTGGTGGCAGACAGATAGACAGACACACAGACAGACGGACGGACGGACGGACAGACAGACGGACGGACGGGCGGACAGACAGATACATAGAGAGACAGAGACACGGAGACAGAGACACACTGAGAGAGACCCAGGGACAGATCGGAGACAGAGGCAGATACATAGACAGAGAGACAGAGAGACCCAGACACAAACTGAGAGAGAGAGGGTGAGAGAGACAGAGTGAGAGACAGGGATAGATACAGAGAGAGAGAGAGACCCAGACACAAACTGAGAGAGAGAGGGTGAGAGAGACAGAGTGAGAGACAGGGTAAGATACATAGAGAGAGAGAGAGAGACCCAGACACAAACTGAGAGAGAGAGGGTGAGAGAGACAGAGTGAGAGACAGGGATAGATACACAGAGAGAGACAGAGAGACCAAGACACAAACTGAGAGAGAGAGGGTGAGAGAGACAGAGTGAGAGACAGGGATAGATACATAGACAGAGAGACAGAGAGACCCAGACACAAACTGAGAGAGAGAGGGTGAGAGAGACAGAGTGAGAGACAGGGATAGATACATAGACAGAGAGACAGAGAGACCCAGACACAAACTGAGAGAGAGAGAGGGTGAGAGAGACAGAGTGAGAGACAGGGATAGATACATAGACAGAGAGACAGAGAGACCCAGACACAAACTGAGAGAGAGAGGGTGAGAGAGACAGAGTGAGAGACAGGGATAGATACATAGACAGAGAGACAGAGAGACCCAGACACAAACTGAGAGAGAGAGGGTGAGAGAGACAGAGTGAGAGACAGGGATAGATACATAGACAGAGAGACAGAGAGACCCAGACACAAACTGAGAGAGAGAGGGTGAGAGAGACAGAGTGAGAGACAGGGATAGATACATAGAGAGACAGAGAGACCCAGACACAAACTGAGAGAGAGAGGGTGAGAGAGACAGAGTGAGAGACAGGGATAGATACATAGACAGAGAGACAGAGAGACCCAGACACAAACTGAGAGAGAGAGGGTGAGAGAGACAGAGTGAGAGACAGGGATAGATACATAGACAGAGAGACAGAGAGACCCAGACACAAACTGAGAGAGAGAGAGGGTGAGAGAGACAGAGTGAGAGACAGGGATAGATACATAGACAGAGAGACAGAGAGACCCAGACACAAACTGAGAGAGAGAGAGGGTGAGAGAGACAGAGTGAGAGACAGGGATAGATACATAGACAGAGAGACAGAGAGACCCAGACACAAACTGAGAGAGAGAGGGTGAGAGAGACAGAGTGAGAGACAGGGATAGATACATAGACAGAGAGACAGAGAGACCCAGACACAAACTGAGAGAGAGAGGGTGAGAGAGACAGAGTGAGAGACAGGGATAGATACATAGAGAGACAGAGAGACCCAGACACAAACTGAGAGAGAGAGGGTGAGAGAGACAGAGTGAGAGACAGGGATAGATACATAGACAGAGAGACAGAGAGACCCAGACACAAACTGAGAGAGAGAGGGTGAGAGAGACAGAGTGAGAGACAGGGATAGATACATAGAGAGACAGAGAGACCCAGACACAAACTGAGAGAGAGAGGGTGAGAGAGACAGAGTGAGAGACAGGGATAGATACATAGACAGAGAGACAGAGAGACCCAGACACAAACTGAGAGAGAGAGGGTGAGAGAGACAGAGTGAGAGACAGGGATAGATACATAGACAGAGAGACAGAGAGACCCAGACACAAACTGAGAGAGAGAGAGGGTGAGAGAGACAGAGTGAGAGACAGGGATAGATACATAGACAGAGAGACAGAGAGACCCAGACACAAACTGAGAGAGAGAGAGGGTGAGAGAGACAGAGTGAGAGACAGGGATAGATACATAGACAGAGAGACAGAGAGACCCAGACACAAACTGAGAGAGAGAGGGTGAGAGAGACAGAGTGAGAGACAGGGATAGATACATAGACAGAGAGACAGAGAGACCCAGACACAAACTGAGAGAGAGAGGGTGAGAGAGACAGAGTGAGAGACAGGGATAGATACATAGAGAGACAGAGAGACCCAGACACAAACTGAGAGAGAGAGGGTGAGAGAGACAGAGTGAGAGACAGGGATAGATACATAGACAGAGAGACAGAGAGACCCAGACACAAACTGAGAGAGAGAGGGTGAGAGAGACAGAGTGAGAGACAGGGATAGATACATAGACAGAGAGACAGAGAGACCCAGACACAAACTGAGAGAGAGAGGGTGAGAGAGACAGAGTGAGAGACAGGGATAGATACATAGACAGAGAGACAGAGAGACCCAGACACAAACTGAGAGAGAGAGAGGGTGAGAGAGACAGAGTGAGAGACAGGGATAGATACATAGACAGAGAGACAGAGAGACCCAGACACAAACTGAGAGAGAGAGAGGGTGAGAGAGACAGAGTGAGAGACAGGGATAGATACATAGACAGAGAGACAGAGAGACCCAGACACAAACTGAGAGAGAGAGAGGGTGAGAGAGACAGAGTGAGAGACAGGGATAGATACATAGACAGAGAGACAGAGAGACCCAGACACAAACTGAGAGAGAGAGGGTGAGAGAGACAGAGTGAGAGACAGGGATAGATACATAGACAGAGAGACAGAGAGACCCAGACACAAACTGAGAGAGAGAGGGTGAGAGAGACAGAGTGAGAGACAGGGATAGATACATAGAGAGACAGAGAGACCCAGACACAAACTGAGAGAGAGAGGGTGAGAGAGACAGAGTGAGAGACAGGGATAGATACATAGACAGAGAGACAGAGAGACCCAGACACAAACTGAGAGAGAGAGGGTGAGAGAGACAGAGTGAGAGACAGGGATAGATACATAGACAGAGAGACAGAGAGACCCAGACATAAACTGAGAGAGAGAGGGTGAGAGAGACAGAGTGAGAGACAGGGATAGATACATAGAGAGAGAGAGAGAGAGAGAGAGAGACCCAGACACAAACTGAGAGAGACAGAGTGAGAGACAGGGATAGATACATAGAGAGACAGAGACAGAGAGACCCAGACACAAACTGAGAGAGAGAGAGGGTGAGAGAGACAGAGTGAGAGACAGGGATAGATACATAGAGAGACAGAGAGACCCAGACACAAACTGAGAGAGAGAGGGTGAGAGAGACAGAGTGAGAGACAGGGATAGATACATAGACAGAGAGACAGAGAGACCCAGACACAAACTAAGAGAGAGAGGGTGAGAGAGACAGAGTGAGAGACAGGGATAGATACATAGAGAGAGACAGAGAGACCCAGACACAAACTGAGAGAGAGAGGGTGAGAGAGACAGAGTGAGAGACAGGGATAGATACATAGAGAGACAGAGAGACCCAGACACAAACTGAGAGAGAGAGGGTGAGAGAGACAGAGTGAGAGACAGGGATAGATACATAGACAGAGAGACAGAGAGACCCAGACACAAACTGAGAGAGAGAGGGTGAGAGAGACAGAGTGAGAGACAGGGATAGATACATAGACAGAGAGACAGAGAGACCCAGACATAAACTGAGAGAGAGAGGGTGAGAGAGACAGAGTGAGAGACAGGGATAGATACATAGAGAGAGAGAGAGAGAGAGAGACCCAGACACAAACTGAGAGAGACAGAGTGAGAGACAGGGATAGATACATAGAGAGACAGAGACAGAGAGACCCAGACACAAACTGAGAGAGAGAGAGGGTGAGAGAGACAGAGTGAGAGACAGGGATAGATACAGAGAGAGACAGAGAGACCCAGACACAAACTGAGAGAGAGAGGGTGAGAGAGACAGAGTGAGAGACAGGGATAGATACATAGACAGAGAGACAGAGAGACCCAGACACAAACTAAGAGAGAGAGGGTGAGAGAGACAGAGTGAGAGACAGGGATAGATACATAGAGAGAGACAGAGAGACCCAGACACAAACTGAGAGAGAGAGAGGGTGAGAGAGACAGAGTGAGAGAGAGAGAGAGAGAGAGACTGAAACTTAAACTGAAACTGAAAAATGTTTTAATGCCATTGACATTACAGTCCTATTGGCATAGGACACATCAAAATAATCGTTTAACAACATAAAACAAACCAAACAGCATGAATATATCAAAGATCGCAGCAACAACCCTGCAAAGAAATTCACAAGGTCTGTTTAAAGACAATAAAAAACCCCACTTATGTCGAAAACGGTGAATCAATTAATCTTATAAAAAGATATATAAATTAATGAATTAATCTTGATGACATTGATTTAAAAAAAACACATGTCGAAAACGGCTTTACCCACGCTCGACAAACTCACAGCGTGCTCAACCGAAAAGAAAAGTATGAAAAAAAGAAAAGTAAACCTATACAGATTCAGTTAATTTGCACTTGTGTGTGTGCGAGAGAGAGAGAGAGAGAGAGAGAGAGAAGGCCCGAGTTTTCAGGTATTGCGGTTAAAGGGAGGTAACTGCGAAGTCCCACATCTGTTGTGGGCAGGTGTTTGAAATAAAGAAATAAAGATAGATAGATAGATAAATAAACAAATAAATGAATAAGTGGATAAATAGATAGATAAATTAATCAGTGAATCAATTAATCTTATAAAAAGATATATAAATTAATGAATTAATCTTGGTGACATTGATTAAAACTGAATCAAGTAAAATGAAAGAAAGATGATATATATAAGATACATAGAAGATATATATATATATAAGAGAGGGAAAAAAGTGGAGAGAAAAAAAAAAACTAAACTAATCGTAGACTAAGGAGATTAAACACGAAACCTGTAATCCCGGCGGTCACTGACGCTTTGTTTGTTTCTGTTTTCGTGTTTGGTTCTCTAGGCTCTCTCTCTCTCTCTCTCTCTCTCTCTCTCTCTCTCTCTCTCTCTGTCTCTCTGTCTCTCTCTCTGTGTTGCATATTTTGTATCTTGTGAAACAATACTTATGGTTGCTTGCATACAACTGCCGCGATTGTCTTCGCGAGTGCACTGAAATACCTGGCTGACAGGACTGACGGTCTGACGCTGACTCCGGGTGCCGGTGTGCACGTGATACGCGGCGCGCACTAGTGTTCACGCACGAAGTGACGAATACTAGTATGCATTCGTTCGTATGTGCGAACATGCGTATGTAGGCTGGGAATAGTACAGCCCTGCATGCCCTCTTTCCAGGGGATAGAACTGTGCAGTTCACCCACCAGTCATTCATCATCACACAGTCATTGAATGTATCATCTTCAGAAGGAAATTAATGATGGACGTTTCTGCTTTTGTATATATATATATATATATATATATATATATATATATATATATATATATATATATATATATATATATATATATATATATATATATATATATATATACACATACATACATGTGTGTGTGTGTGTGTGTGTGTGTGTGTGTGTGTGTGTGTTGATTTGGAGTTGTCGCATACCAACGCTGGCACGTGCACTTCGACGTGTGTACAGTTGCAGGAAGGACGAAATCTTGAAATGACAACCATGTCCATTTAAAATGTAAACTTGTCGTTTCTCTCATTCTCTCTCGCCTTGACTACTGTAACTCTCTATTGTTTGGTTTGCCTGCTTCATCCATTCAGTCCCTTCAGCATATACAAAACTCTGCTGCCCGACTCGTCCTCAGAAAGAAAAAGAACTGAGCACATCTCTCCTCTTTTGCAACATCTCCACTGGCTCCCTGTCTCACACAGAATAAAGTACAAGATCAGCACTAATCACAAATCTCCCCCTTCGTATCTTTGTGGCTGCCTTCACCTCTGCACTCCATCTCGCTCTCTACGATCGGCTTCGGATCCACTCTGTTTACGCATACCCAGATTCAAACACTCGACTATTGGCCGTCGTTCTTTCTCTGTCTCTGGACCTTGTAATTGGAATGAATATCTTCTTTTGCTTCGTCAGGTCTCCACACTCAGCTCTTTCAAGTCTGGCCTTGAAACCCCCCTCTTCCCAAAATAGCCTCCCTTCCCTGCCTCTTCCTTGTCTACAGTTTTTTTGTTTGGTTGTTGTTTGTTTATTTTGTTTTGTTTGTTTTTTGTTTTGTTTGCTTTTGTTTTGTTTTGTTTCGTTTTTGTTTTTTTGTTTTTTTGGGGGGGTTGTTTTGTTTTGTATTTTTCCCCAGTTTTATAGTTATGCATGCGTTTGAATGACTGGTGCGAAAGCGCTTTGATTTGTCTCTGCACAAGATTCAGCGCTATATAAATATGATAGTAATAAACACTCCAAGTTGTATTCATCGCCTTTATGCTTGGTGTAGTATTTAACCAAATGCATTTATGGAGATGGCAATGCTACACAGATTTTCACAACAACAACAACAAAAAAACTTGGAAATTTTGTTTGAAAAATGAAACCAAAATACTGACGTACTATCACATACACCGAAAAATAAGTCCACCAAGAAAATTTTCATTCAGAAATGAAATACAGTACCGTGCTTCTTGAATTTAAAAAGAAAAAGAAAACCAAAAATTGCCAAGGCCATTGGCACTAAGAATCCGGTGAAGGATGAACATCACAAGAAAAACAGCTGAGCACGCTATTTGAAACTGAAAACTGACCATTGAGAGTGGAGACAGTTTTGGAAATTGACCATTCAGAGTGGAGACAGTTTTGGAAAGTGACCATTCAGAGTGGAGACAGTTTTGGAAAGTGACCATTCAGAGTGGAGACAGTTTGGGAAAGTGACCATTCAGAGTGGAGACAGTTTTGGAAACTGACCATTCACAGTGGAGACAGTTTTGGAAAGTGACCATTCAGAGTGGAGACAGTTTTGGAAACTGACCATTCAGAGTGGACACAGTTTTGGAAACTGACCATTCAGAGTGGAGACAGTTTTGGAAACTGACCATTCAGAGTGGAGACAGTTTTGGAAAGTGACCATTCAGAGTGGAGACAGTTTTGGAAACTGACCATTCAGAGTGGAGACAGTTTTGGAAACTGACCATTCAGAGTGGAGACAGATTTGGAAACTGACCATTCAGAGTGGAGACAGTTTTGGAAAGTGACCATTCAGAGTGGAGACAGTTTTGGAAACTGACCATTCAGAGTGGAGACAGTTTTGGAAACTGACCATTCAGAGTGGAGACAGTTTTGGAAACTGACCATTGAGTGTGGAGACAGTTATGGGAAGTGACCATTCAGAGTGGAGACAGTTTTGGAAACTGACCATTCAGAGTGGAGACAGTTTTGGAAACTGACCATTCAGAGTGGAGACAGATTTGGAAACTGACCATTCAGAGTGGAGACAGTTTTGGAAACTGACCATTCAGAGTAGAGACAGTTTTGGAAACTGACCATTCAGAGTGGACACAGTTTTGGAAACTGACCATTCAGAGTGGAGACAGTTTTGGAAACTGACCATTCAGAGTAGAGAGAGATTTGGAAACTGACCATTCAGAGTGGAGACAGTTTGGGAAAGTGACCATTCAGAGTGGAGACAGTTTGGGAACTGTCCATTCAGAGTGGAGACAGATTTGGAAACTGTCCATTCAGAGTGGAGACAGATTTGGAAACTGACCATTCAGAGTGGAGACAGATTTGGAAACTGTCCATTCAGAGTGGAGACAGATTTGGAAACTGACCATTCAGAGTGGAGACCGTTTTGGAAACTGACCATTCAGAGTGGAGACAGTTTGGGAAAGTGACCATTCAGAGTGGAGACAGTTTGGGAAAGTGACCATTCAGAGTGGAGACAGTTTTGGAAACTGACCATTCAGAGTGGAGACAGTTTTAAAAAGTGACCATTGAGTGTGGAGACAGTTATGGGAAGTGACCATTCAGAGTGGAGACAGTTTTGGAAACTGACCATTCAGAGTGGACACAGTGGCCACTGAGAGTGGAGGGTTGTGAGTGGTGATTTGAAGAAACGTTTGGCAGTGCAGGAAAAAGACTTACATGGAGCAGTCTGTAAATCAGTGTCAGTCTGAGAATTACCGATCAATAACACGAAACTGCAGCCGCGTCGGCAAGGAAAATCTAATACGCGAGGCCTATTTGTATCATCATCATCGTCGTTGTCGTCGTCGTCGTCGTCGTCACCATCCTCGTCGACTTCGTCGTCATGATCATCCGTCGTCATCATCACCATCGTCGTCACAATCGTCGTCGTCGTCATCATAATCATCATCATCATCATTGTCTTCTTCTTCTTCTTCTTCTTCTTCTTCTTCTTCTTCTTCTTCTTCTTCTTTCTACTGTAGGCAACGTGATTGTGATAGTGACTGTGATAGTGAGTGTGAGTGTGAGTGAGTGAATGAGTGAGTGTGTGTGTGTGTGTGTGTGTGTGTGTGTGTGTGTGTACTCGCATTTATTCGTGTGTGCGTGCCAACCACCACCCACCCCACCACAAGCACACACACAGACACACAGACACACACAGACACAGACACACACAGACACACAGACACACACACACACACACACACACACACACACACACACACACACACACACACACACACTTGCAACATGTCCAGATTAGAAAGATTAGAACCCGGCACGTGGTCTGAAATGGGATTTCCCTCATAATTCTGCTACATCCTCCAAACCGAGTAAGATTCTCGCAAGCAGAACCGACAAACATGACAGACAGTCTGGGCATGTTCATCCTCCCCCCCACGCCCCGCACCCCTCTCCCCGCCCACCACCCTTATATACTACTAACCCACCCCCGCCTACACATACCCCAACCACACACACACACTCTCTCCCCACTCCCCCGCCGCCCCCAACCCATTCCCACCCCTACCCACCCACCCACGCACCACGCACATCCCCTCAAC
>NC_134898.1:31555315-31557815 GCF_041734735.1 Babylonia areolata
TCTCTCTCTCTCTCTCTCTCTCTCTCTCTCTCTCTCTCTCTCTCTCTCTCTCTCTCTCTCTCTCTCTCTCTCTCTCTCTCTCTTCTTTCTTTTCCACATGTGCACCTTGCTAGCTCTAGTTCAAAAACAATTTTCATAGAATCGTAAACTATATGATGGCATTTATAGACTTTGAAAAGGCTTTTGATTCCATAATTCTCTTAAAGAATGGTATAACAGGTAAATTACATAGGTGTATTAAACGTATGTATGATGGAGTGAAAGCTAGAGTCCGATGTTGTGCCAGATTGACAGATTATATAACATGTACTTCTCAGTGGGGTTAAACAAGGTGATGCATGCAGCCCAGTTCTTTTTACAATTGGTACAATGTTCATGTGAACCCCTTCACGTGGGGCTGAGGCCTACATGTGAATAAACCATTCCGTTCCGTTCTCCCTCTTTCTCTCTCTCTCCCCCTCTCTCTTTTTCTCTCTCCCTCTCTCTCTTTCTCTCATTCTCTTTCTCTATCTCTCTCCCCTCTCACCTTCTTTTGTCTCTCTGTCTCTTTCTTTCTCTTTCTGTCTCTCCTCTTTCTTTCTCAGTCTTTCTCTCTCTATTTCTCTCTCTCTCCCTCTTCTCCCTCACACACACACACACACACACACACACACTCTCTCTCTCTCTCACTTTGAGTCTCTATCACTCTCTCGTTCTCTGTCTGTCTCTCTCTGTCTCTCTGTCTCTGTCTCTGTCTCTCTCTCTCTCTCTCTCTCTCTCTCTCTCTCTCTCTCTCTCTCTCTCGGTTAGAGAGGCGGTGGCCCGGGCCGGGGAAAGGGATGTCGGAGGGATGCGTTAATCCGAAACAAGCCACACACACACACACACACACACACACACACACACACACACACACACACACACACACACACACACACACACACACACACACAACCGGCGTGGAGACTGAGATATCTGACAGTTTGGGGGTTTTTTTGTTTGTTTGTTTTTGTTGTTGTTTTTTGGGGTTTTTTCTCTCTCTCTCTCTCAGTCGTTCCTTACAGGGTTCCACAGGGATATTAAGCGAGCAACACAACTAACCTTCTAGTCAGCAACACACCCAACAAATCCCTAACAGCTGTTCATTTCTTTTACTTTTCTCCCCCTGCGCCCCCCCCCTCCACCCCCCACCCCCAAAGCCCTTTCCTGTTCCCTCCCTCCTTCCGCCCACCTCCCCTCTCTCACGCCCCTCAAGAGTACGACAACTCTTCCTCCCACTCTCTGTTTCCTGTGGTCGCCCCCTAGTCGAGCTTTGCCATTTGAAGTCGCTGATGTGGCAAAGACCGCATTACCTCAGGGATTTAGCCAGGAAACCCCCCTGCCCTGCTGAAGATGTGAAGCGACTCTTCTTCAAGTTCTTAGTTAAGTCACCCCCATCCACCCCCTGCCGCCCCTCCCCCCCCCCCCCCCCCGCACCCATCCCTCCCTCTCCCCCACCACCCCTTCCCCCACAACCTGTGTTTCAACTTTCTGTCTCAGTGTGTGAACCAGTACACACTCTCCCAGTGTTCTCTCCCCATTGGGCATCTCCCTGGGTGGCGCTGTAAGATCAGAAGAGCGGAACTAGTAATGGGTCCGTCGCCATTGTATCCCCCCCCCCCCCCCCCCCCCTCCCCCCCCCCCCTCCGCCCTCCTCCCTTCACCAGTCATCAGGTTTTGGAGAAGAGAAGAGGAGAAGTCATTGCTGTTCCCAAACCTCCTCCTGCTGCTCCTCGTCCTCCTTCTCCCCCGGCCATACCAGTGGTAATTGTTGTAACATTCTTGGTACTTGCTACTTCAACTATGAAGTCTCATTGTGACTACCGTATACACGGCATGGGAAGGTTGGAAGTAAAGTGTGGGGGGATGGGGGGGGGGGCGGGGGGTGAGGGTAGGGTGGGGGGGGGATGTAGGGGGTGGGGGAGTTGGCATACAAAAGAAGTGTTTTCTCTCTGTCTCTGTCTCTGTCTCTGTCTCTCTCTCTCTCTCTCTCTCTCTCTCTCTCTCTCCTAAAAGGAGCAGCATCTTGACGGACGATCAACTTTCCACTGTTTGTTCAGGGTCGTTGAGCCATGCTGAGTTATCATAATTTCAGGCTTTCATCCTCTCACAAACCACAGCCGTCGACGATCACTTTTGGCTTGACTTACTATTGCTGGTTGTATAACTGCCGGGTGCTTGACAACCTGGTGGGGAGTTCCTGGGTAGTTAGGGAAGGGACGGGATGCTTAAACGGGTGGATAGCTCTTCAGACAGAGGACTTATATGAAGAAGCTCGGGATGAAAGAATGGGGGTGGGGGTTGGGGAATATGATTTTGATGTACAGAGTTTTAATAGCCTGTTTTTCCTCTAGAGCACACAGAAGGATGACAGGTTGTGAGCCTCTGCCGGGACTCATATTCAGTTTTTGTGGGGCAACTCAGTGGTCGGTTTGTGTTCAAGTTCGGGTAGGGGGTTTATACAGGGATGAGGGTCGACAGG
>NC_134898.1:31560315-31562815 GCF_041734735.1 Babylonia areolata
CACGCACACACACAGATGAACGCTTACTTGTACAAGCACACACACACACGCCCATATCTCCCACCCCCATCCCGACACACATATATACAAAGATATATATATAATATATACGTTCCAATATCCTGTTGCTCCCACAGTGTAGGCATGCATACACTCACATACCTCAATTATTTATTAAAGACTGATAGATCTCGTGTCTGTGACAGGTGTGCATTGCAGAACTACACTGACACAGAGTGATGATCACGGACGGTCATGTTAACAACGACAACAACAACAGCAACAACAGCAACGACAATTATGATAATAACAATCATCATCATCATCATCATCATCAACATCATCATCATCATCATCATGGAACTATGATGATGATAGTGATGATGATGATGATGATGATGATGTTGCGGACTTACTCATGCAGTAGTAGTGGTAGTAGCAGCAGTAGCAGATAGTAGTACTGGTTGTAAAAGTGGTCGTAGTAGTATGGTGGTGGTGGTGTTGATGATGATAAGTTCAATTGTGGCAGGTCCACTTCCTTTGCGTTAGCTGTGCTTGACTATGTGTGTATACATATGTATGTGTACATAACTACATACATGTATATGAATGTGTATTGTGTGTGCGTGTGTTTATGTAAGTTTGTGCCTGCCTATGTGTGCGTATGTGTTAGGATAGCTGTTAGATACACATGTATGTTAAAATGTATGTATGCAGTGTGTGTGTGTGTGTGTGTGTGTGTGTGTGTGTGTGTGTGTGTGTGTGTGTGTGTAGTCACATTTTGGTGTGTGTATGTAACATAGATATAATGTTTTATGTTAACAAAAGCGTTTTTGTAAAGCACCTAGAGCAGATTTCTGGATAGTGTGCTATATAAGTATCCATTATTATTATTATTATTATTATTATTATTATTATTATGAATTATTGCATAGACAGGCTCCACATGTTACAGGTGGAAGACACATGAGCCGATCATCATTTTCAGCTCCCACACCCTCTCTTCTCTTTCCATGTGTGTCTGTCTCTCTGTCTGTCTGCCTGTCTGTATGACTGGCTGACTGTCTGTCTGTCTGTCTGTCTCTCTCTCTCTCTCTCTCTCTCTCTCTCGGCTCTCGCTCGCTCGCTCGGTCTCTTTCTCTCTTAAAAAAACAAAACAGCTATATTTACTCCACTACCCTCGTGAAATAACAAATTCTTTTCGTTTCGTTTCGTTTCGTTTCTCTAAATGTCTATGTATACCTGTCTATCTCACATTCCCATCCTCTTCACCGTTCCCTCCTCCTCCTCTTCCTCCTTCTCTTCTGCCTCCTCCTCTTATCTCTGTGGAGTTTATACATGACCCACACTGTAGGATTCATCAAAAGCAACTCCGCCACCTCACCCTCCCCATAAACATCAGAACTCTGCCCACCCCCCACACCCCCACCTTCCGCTTCCCCTTAACCCACCCCCACCCCCACCCCCACACCCCCACACACACCCCCACACACACCTTCTCTCGTAACGTGCCTATCCCCCACTCCCCTCCTCTATCCACCCCCTGTACCTCACTCACTCACTCACTTTGAGCCATTGATCTGCGAACTAATATTTCATACATCTCAGTGCTTTGAATGCTCAGTTACTGAGTAAACGTAAAATGTTTGAAAGAGAAAGAAAGAAAGAAAGAAAAAAAATGGGTCCAAATTGTCAGGCGAGGCAAAAAAAAAAAAAAGAATCGTCCATAATCTACAAACCTCTCCATGGTATCAGTCATGCCGTGTCAGGTATCGTTGGAAAGTTTGTTTTTTTCCCATGTTACAGAAGAGGGAAAGAAGGAAAGAAAGATAAAAACAAACAAAAACCAAAGCAAAGCAAAAAAAAAAAAAAAAAAAAGTCTCTGCTCATGGTGGGTTGTCTCTGACCAGAGCTGACAACACAGTTAAATAAACGCGAAGCAAGACTGACAAATCAAAACAAGACAAAGCAAAACAAAATACAATTGTCCCGTGTACAAGGCCGGGAATCTATGACTGGAGCTGATCGCTGACAATACTGTCAAATTAAGCAAAAGCAAGTAGCAAAGCAAGGTAAAGCAAAACCGATGTCCATGTTCCAGGTGGGTGTCTATGACTGGAATTGACAACACCGTCAAATAAGACAAAGCAATGCAAAACAAACAGCAAAAAAAAAAAAAAAAAATCAAAACTGAAGCCCGTGTTCATGGTGGTTGCCAGTGACTGGAACTGACAGCACTGTCAAATAAGACAAAGCAATGCAAAACGAAATAAACGATAATAATAATAATAATAATAATAATAATAATAATAATAATAATAATAATAATAATAATAATAATAATAATAATTAAATAAATAAAACAATAAAACAAAACCAAAGCCCATGCTCATGGTGGTTGTCAATGACTGGAATTAACAACACTGTCAAAAATAAAGCAAGGCAAGGCAAAGCAATACAAGGCAAGGCAAGGCAAGGCAGGGTAGGGCAGGGCAGGGCA
>NC_134898.1:31567815-31582815 GCF_041734735.1 Babylonia areolata
AGAGACAGAGACAGTAGCAGAGACAAAAATGTTGTCCATATTTTTACAACTACTTAAGTGGTTGGTAATGACTGTACCTATAATTAAAGGATACTTAGCACAATAACTCCCAAAAGTAACCTCGCGTGTCACTGACAGTAATCGACGTCTCTTTATTAAGTGAGTCACAGCCACAACCTATGTCAGTGACGGCCTGGGCAACCATCGTGGTTTATTTCCACGAATCATTAACTAACTCAGTATGGCCAGTCCTCTTTTCTCCTCTACACAGACCCCTCGGATGTCCAGTGGGTGTCTCAATGACCCAACCTTTAGCTTCCGTCGTCAGAATTGTGGTATTCTTTGTCAACATTCACCTCTTCAGTATAAGAGCCTTCCGCTTGCAATATTTTGATGGTGGTAATTGGGGTGAAACGCTGTTAACGTCGTCTCTTTCGCCGTTCGTATGGAGAGAGTTAACGACCATCAAGAGTCCGAGTCTGTCGTCACGGTATCTGGGTCATACATAGTTCTTCAGGGACACCCGGCCGCCCACTACTACGCGGCTGGGTCAACAAAAGTCGATGCCCACACCTACCGGTACAGTTCACTGACACGTGGAACAAACTATCTTGACTTGAGAGAGTAACTTCACAGAGTGACCTGAAAATAATGTTCATTGATTGATTAATTCATTTCCGTGACGTGAGTGTGATCATCAGCGAAATGGAAACATACATGACGGAGCAAGCTTTCTTTCGATTTTTTTTTTTCTTTTTTCTTTCTTTTGATTTGTTTTGTTTTCTTTTTTTTTTTTTTTTTTTTAACTGTATTTCATTCATGTATTATCAATTTCTATTATTTTTACTTTATTTTTTTCCATGTATTTATTTATGTATTAAATTATCTGTCTATCTCTTTAACTACCTTTCTGTCCATCTGTCTGTCTTGTTTTGTTTCGTTTTGTTTTAATTCTGTTGACTTTTCATCAGCATTCAGTGTATAAAAAAAAAAGAAAGAAAGAAAGAAAACGAATTATATACATACACACATACACACATATATATATATGACCGACCATCTCCAGACATTTAGGGCCATTCTAAAGCTTATCTGATGAACAATCAAACAGTCGGTCAACACATTCAGAAAGGGCTGTGTTGGATCTGAGGTTACACGTTCACGTGCGTAGATCACCTGTTGGAATGAAAGAAACACGCAGAGAGCGAAAGAGATACACAGAGAGAGAGAGAGAGTTTATTAAGTAAGAACAAATTGAGAGAGAGGGAGAAAGAGACAGAGACAGACACACAGACAGGCATACAGGCAGAGACAGAGGGGCAGACAGAGAGTAAGAGAGAGGGAGAGAGAGAGACAGACAGACAGACACACAGACAGAGACAGAGGGACAGACAGAGAGACAGAAAGAGGAGTAGTCAGATATACATAGACAAAGAGACATACGGATCACTAAAAGGCGAGTCAGGGAGACAAACAGCAAGAAATAGAGAGACAGTCAGAGACAGTCAGACAGACAGACAGACAGACCCTTTTTTCTAAATCAGACTCCCCCTCTCTCTCTCTCTCTCTCTCTCTCTCTCTCTCTCTCCTGAAAACCAAGACGGTAAAAAGAAGCAACAACCACTGAGATAACCTCCAAAGAATTGTCGCAAATCATCCACGGTGTCCAATAAACACCCAGCTACCATTTCCGCTCGCACTGACATGAGCACAGCGCCTCATAACGAACCGTGACGACAAACGGCTACCGCGCCGAGTGCTTTACGATCTGGGCACACGTGGCGGACGGCGATTGGTTATCGCTGTGGGAGCATGCGCAGTAGACCACCACGTTTATCGAGGAGATGGGGGCGTATTTTTATAGCGACTTTCTATCGGCTTGTAGAAGCCATTGATCATATTTTCTAGGGACTGCTACATGAGGATTGGGGTCGCCATGGGTGGTCTCCGTGAAGGCTGGCGTTATTTGCAATGTCCCGGTGCCTGCATGGGTTGGAGCACCCAGCTCAGAGGGTTGTCAGTGAGTTCGAATCCCAGGTACCTTAAAAAAAAAAAAAAAAAAACAGTGCAAAGTCACCGCAGCCGTTCTCGCTTCTCATCCTAGCGTACTGTCATTGTGGTTGTATCAGTGTGGTCTTAGTCTTGTTAACAGGTTTCCTCACTTTTCCTCTGAACCCCTCCCCCCCCCCCCCCCAACACACACACACACACACACACACACACACACACACCTACCGCACCCCCGCACTTCCTTCGCTCCCCCACTCCCTCGCCAATCATCCACGCACGCACACGCAGACACACGCACAAACGTGCGCGCGCACACATACATAGGCACACACACACACACTTACACACATACACACACACACACACACACACACACACACACACACACACGCACGCACACACGCACACGCATGCACAGGGAATGCGCGCTCATGCATGCACGTGCACACACATACACAGTAGAGTGAGAGACTGAGAAAGAGAGAGAGAGAGACCGAGAGAAAAGGAAAGAGAGACACACTCACTCACTCACTCTCTCTCACACACACACGCACGCACACACACACACACACACACACACACACACACACACACACACACACACACACACACACACACACACATACTCGGGCTCACCGCCGTCATCAGTGCAAGCAGAATCCCGGCTACGGATGACTTATGTAGTCATCTATACATCTTACTTCCACACTTCATCTTTCTGCAACACAAACAATGGATATCCAGTCCGTCACTGGGAGAGGTAGGGAGAGGGAGAAGGAGGAAGAGGAAGGGAGAGAAGGAGAGAGAGAGAGAGATGGTGGGAAAGAAAGAGAGAGAGAGAGGTGAGTGTCGCTGCACTCTAGTAATGCACTCTCCGTGTCGAGGGCAGGCGAAATTTCACGTAGAAAGTTATAAAATGCAATATAGTACGATAGGCACGCCGACTAAAGCCCACTTTCCAAACCTCATGCAGCATCAAACCTTTTCCCCATACCATGTTAAACTGATTTACCGACTTCCCATTGTTCTGACAATCTATCATTTTTTTAATTTTTTTTAAAGCTGCAAACATCACAGATCCACCGTGAATATGTTCTTCAATTTTTTTTTCTCTCCTGACAGCAGATGTGTGTGGTATATTATTATTGTAACTACTTATGTATTAGTCCGCACGCTTTGACGGCGTGATATCCTTGAAACCGAAAATGAAACTCTCTACTTCATATTCTTATCTTATTCCCGGTCACATGCACACGGAGAGAGAGAGAGAGAGAGAGAGAAGCTGACAGTAAAGCGAACGTACTTTTAGGGGAAGCCCCTTGAGTTGCTTTCGGTTACGAAACTGAGAAAGACGTGGTGACCTCGGTAGTTTATTTTCTTTCTATCTTTTCTTTTCTTTTCTTTCTTTTTTCTGTTATCTTTACTCCTTTTTTTTTTTTAAGTGTCATCTAAAAACACGTCCTTGTTTGCGTGCTTAGAACTGAACTGTACTGTCTGTCTCTGTTTCGGTATGTTCCCGTCTCTACACAGTAACCTGATTCCAGTAGCTTTGTGAGTGTTGAGAGAGAGAGAGATAACGGTCAAAGGGAGGCAACTCATTGCTTTATGCATGACGCTCTCTCTCTCTCTCTCTCTCTCTCTCTCTCTCTCTCTCTCATCCACTCTCTCCTTCTTACCCTACCCCCCCCCTCTCTCTCTCTCCTTCTCTCTGCCACCCCCACCACCTCTTTCTCTCTCTCCTCCTCTCTCTGTGCCTCTCTTGTTTTATTTTATTTTTATGTCTGACAGCATGCACAATGTACTACCAGTAAAAAAAATAAATAAATTGGGAGGGAGGGAGAAAAAGGGAGAGGAGGGGAGAGAAAGAGAGAGCATGGGCCATAGAGAGAGAGGGGCGGAGGGAGAGAGAGAGGAGGAGGGAGAGAGAGAGAGGAGGGAGGGAAAGAGAGATGGAGGGAGAGAGAGGGGGCAGAGGGAAAGAGGGGGGGAGGGAGAGAGAGAGGAGGGAGGGAAAGAGAGAGGGGGGGTGGAGGGAGAGAGAGAGGGGGTGGAGGGGAAGAGGGAGGGGGGGAGAGAGAGGGGGAAAGAGAGAGATGGAGGGATAGAGAGAGAGGGGGAAGGGAAAGAGAGAGGGGGAGAGAGAGAGAGATGTTGGTGGAGAAAGAGAGAGAGCTGGAGGGGGAGAAAGAGAGAGAGAGGGAGGGACAGAGACACAGAGAGAGACATAGAGACAGAGAGACAGAGAAAGAGACAGACAGACAGACAGAGAAAGAGAGAGAGAATATAAAGAAACAAATGATTTCTTCTTCTTCTTCTTCGCCCTCTCTCCTCGTCTCTATCTTTTTCTTCCTTTGCTTTATAACGTGTTTTGATGCACGATTAAAAGAACACAGTTACATGTGCACGCGCGCAAACACGAACGCACACACGAACGCATACACACACGCTCGCGTGCATACACGCACAGACACACAGACACATACATACATACATACATACATAAGGATACAAAAAAACAAGAAGAAAAAATTAGGACACTTGGGAGAGGAAAAGTTGAGTACTTCGACTCGTTGAGTCTTCAAAGCAACTGAAGACAGCAGCAGTCACAAGTGCAGTTTTCTGGCTGTTGAATAAAATTCTCTTGTCTTGAGAACAGTTCACTGCTGGCTGGAAATGTGGATGGGTGAAGGAAGTGAGAGAGAATCTAGACAGTGAGAGGAAAGGGCGGGGGGGGGGGGGAGAGGAAAAAGAGGGGGAGGGGAGGGGGAAATGGGCAGGGGTGGGGACGAGGGAAGCTGTGACTTGGTTTAGTCCTTGATGTTGAGGCCATATGGTGCTGCAGTACCGAGATGGTGGATAATCTGTTTCTCCATGTTCTTTCTCTTGAAGGAGTCACCAGTGCTGTAGCGCCAGACCACTGATATGGAGAAGTGGGTTTTGCTGTGGGGGGATCAGTGTTGAAGTGTATAGCCACAGGGGTTTGCTTTTTCTGGAGGATGCTGTCCCTGTGCTCTTTGCTGCGTTCTTCCAGTGTGCGGTATGTCTCGCCTACGTAGATGCGACCGCACAGGCTGCAGTGGACCACATAATTATACCAAATCACTGGTTTGGCAGGTGAAACTGCTCCTCATAGTGAACTGGCGTCCTGAGGGCCCCTTGAAGGTGAGTGTGGTAGTGTTGAGGAAGGGACAGCATTTGCACTTAGGTCTGTCACAGCAGCTGTTGCCCAGGGGGTGGTGTTTCTGGGGGGGCTGTGGGTCGGAATGACGACCTAACCAGATGATCGCCCAGGTTATGGTCTCGTTCGAAGGCCATCAGAGGAGGGTTCTTGAATGTCTTGCCAACTTTGGGGTCAGACTGTAGGATTGGAAAGTTCTTGAAGAGAATTTTTTTTTACTTCCATGTTGTGAGGATAGTATGTCAGAGTCATAAAGGTGCGGTTACTGTGATCTGCCATGGTCTTGGGTGTTAAGGCCTCCTCTCTGGAGATGCGCTTGGCCTGGTCCAGTGCCTGTTGGATCAACTCTTCGGGATATCCTCGTGTTTTGAAGAAGCTGATCATCTGGGTTGCCTGGGTGTGGAAATCTTCCTCATTGCTGCACAGGCGTCTGAGGCGGTGAAACTGGGAGAACGGAATGGCACGTTTTGGTGGCGGCTGGATGGCTTGAGGGGCAGAGTCTGTGTTCTTGTAGTGGACTGAGGTAGAGATGGTTTGGTTGTCAGGTGTGATCATGGTTGGATATCCAGGAAGGGGAGAGAGAGCTGTCAGATATTTCATGAGAATAGAATAGAATAGAATAGATTTTATTGTCATGAAACCGGAAGGTTTATAAGACACAATTGCAATGGTAAATGAATGAACGAATGAAAAACACACAATTTATCAATCAGTTAATGCGGTAAATTGCAGCAGCATTCATACACAAATTTTCCTAATCTTGTTTGTATATATTCATCGTCTGTTAGCATCACCTGACTGGGAATATGTCCTGTGTTATTCGAATTTTGAATATCCTTTAAAAATTGTTGCCTTAAGGTTTTATATTTAATACAATGATCAAGAAGATGGATTTCGTCTTCATGAGTGAACTTCAGAGAAGGGTGGAAGGCATTGACAAAACTGATGAAGGACAACAGTTCGCTTCTGTCACCTGTTCAAACACGCACGCACACACGCACACACACATACACACACAAACATGCGCACGCGCACGCATGCACGCACACACACACACACACACACACACACACACACACACACACACACACACACACACACACACACACACACACACACGCTGGCATTCCAGTGCAGTGCTAGTAACAGTGACGCGAGTCACATTATCCTTTCCGGTCCCACATCCTTCCTTCCCCTTCCCTCCTCTGTCACCGTCAGTCAGCATCTGGGTCAGTTAGTCACACACACACACACACACACACACACACACACACACACTGACACGCAACACACACACACACACACACACACACACACACACACACACACACACGCACACTGACACGCAACACACACACACACACACACACACACACACACACACACATACACGTCAAATATCACTTAAAGTAAATAGATGTTAAATCAACGAAAGAAACACACACACACACACACACACACACACACACACACACACACACACACACACACACACACACACACACACACACACGCACACACACGTCTTATGTCACTTAAAGTACACAGATGTTAAATCAACGAAAGAAAGCACACACACACAGACACACAGACACTCAAACACACACACACACACACACACACACACACACACACACACACACACATACACACACACACACACACACACACACACACACACACACACACACACGCACACACACACACACACACACACACACACACACACACACACACACACACACGCGCGCGCGCGCGCGCACGCAAGCACGCATGCACGCACACGCGCACACACTCACACACCCACAAACACACGCACACACACCTTCTCTTCATCATGCCAACATACACCAATATCGTTTTATTGAAGAAAAAAACAACAACATTGATGTCTGTGTATGTATATATGTATATATATGTCTATCTTTTTTCCCCCGAGTGCATATCATTCATCATTCATATATCATATATCATATGCAAAACTTTTTTTTAAATGACTTTCCTGTCCTTTTTGAACAGCCATACACGCACAATTTTACACGTCTGTGGGAGACAGACACAGAGAGAGGAGAGAGAGAGTGTGTGTGTGTGTAAGTGTGTGTGTACACGTGTGTGCGTGTGTGTGTGTGTGTGTGTGTGTGTGTGTGCGTGTGTGTGTTTGTGTGTGTGTGTGTGTGTGCGTGTACGCGCACGCGCGTGTGATTGAGACCTGACTGAATAACACAGGAAACGAACGACTGATGAGCGCCGAAGTGCAGCTGTCAGTCGCCTCAAGGTATACAGCCTGTTGTGCTGATGACCGCGTGTCTACAAAGAGCTTGGTCTCCGACCGAGGATAGGCCACGTTTTAGTATCCATATCACCGTCATCAGTTTCCTCTCAAAGTTTCGCTTCTTAACCAAGGAGAGTGTCATGGTCACAGACAAACCACTTAGTCACAGACATGACACTCTCCAGAGGAAGCCCAATGAGCACATCACAAATACTGGAAATTACCAGCCGCCGAGGCGAAGTGGTTAGCGCCGCGGACTGACGGCTGGGAGGACGCGGGTTCGAATCCCAGCGGAGGTAGGTTTTTCGGCCCGCGGCCGGTTCCTACCCAGAGTTGAGTGTGTTGTGGGCTTAGACAGGAAGACTGGGACAACACAGTCGAGTATTATCCACTTCACGGATGACAGTTGGGTGTGTTGCTCTAATTTCCTGACCTACACTGCAAGTGTCTGTATCTCTCGGGCCTGGTTGACGCCGGGATATCATTAAGACAGGAAGCATAGAGTACAGCCTCGTCACATAGTCCCAAACCTAAATGGACCTCCATTGCAGCATCGTTATTGCCATCATGTTTGTCATCTTCCTCTTTTTTTATCATCAATATAGAAAAAAGATTCCCATATTATGTGGCCTTTCATGCCCTGCTCTAATGGTGACCTCAGTTTCGATACCCCTCCACTTCCGCACTTGGAGTGAGTCGTGTCCTCTCCCCCCCCCCCCTACACTCATATATATATATATATATATATATATATATATATATATATATATATATATATATATATATATATATATATATATATATATATATTACATGTTAGAGTCGAACTGTTCCACTTATTAGACTAATGAGAGCTTTGCTCTACAAGTAAATCTGACGCTATCACCCAAAACGAAACACTAATTTGGATTAAATAAAATAGAGGGTAAACTCTACAGCATATAATACATGGATGAAATAAAACTCCAGATATATGTTGAGAGAATAGTACAGGCTTCAGAAACAGAAATAGGAATATTGTAACTGATTGAAACTGAATTGTTCGATGCAGCTTCCTTGGTACAAAGAAGATTAGAATGTCCAAGAACCCACATGTGAAATGCCAGAACCTCGCATAATTATCTGGTGGATCAAATACAAAATTTCATACATAATATTTGCTCGTTCAGATGAACTGATGATTTAAAGCCATCAATGCTGATTTTGAATCAGATAGTATAAGAATTTTTGGAGGCATAAGAGGCATATCACTAAAAAAAAAGAAAAAAAAAGGTGAAAGCCATCACACATGCACACACACACACACACACACACACACACACACACACACACATGCACACACACATACACACACACACATGAACACACACACACACACACACACACACACACACACACACACACACACATATATATATATATATATATATATATATATATATATATATGTGTGTGTGTGTGTGTGTGTGTGTGTGTGTGTGTGTACATGTGTGTGTGTGTGTGTGTGTGTGTGTGTGTGTGTGTATCATGCGTCAGTGGCCCAGCCATCCACAGGATATTCTATACTTAGCTCAGTGTTACATGTTGTGTGTATTTCTGGTGATAAGTGTGTGCTACGTCACCAAAAGCCCTTCACAGTGTCTCTCTCTCACTCTCTCTCTACTTAAGTAGCGGCCACGTGCTGCCCGTGCTTGGCCACAAGCGTGTGGCCGGAAGCAGGCTGCTGGCCTCTAGCTGATTTTTTTTTTTTTTTTTTTTTTTTTTTTTTTAGTGATACATCGATTTTGTCAAATTTGTGTTTGGGGATAAATGGCCACTCTCTTCCGGCACGTATACATTGTATTATGCTCTATCTCTTGTATGTTGCGTTCTTCTTCTTCTTCTTCTTCTTCTTCTTCTTCTCCTTCCTCAAAAAAGCTGGCAGGGAGGAACGCGACAGTACTAATTCACCTCCTCCCTTTCTCCCTTCCTCCGTTCCTCCTTCTCTCCCCTCCCCTTCCTCCCTTTCTCCCTTCTTCCCTTCCTCCCTTCCTTCCCCCCGTCCTCCCTTCCTCCCTTCCCTTCCTCCCGTCCTCCCTTCCCTTCCCCCCTTCCTCCCTTCCTCCCTTCCCTTCCTCCCGTCCTCCCTTCTTTCTTTCCTTCCTCCCTTCCCTTCCCTTCCTCCCTTCCCTCCCTTCCTCCCTCCCTTCCCTTCCCTTCCTCCCTTCCTCCCTTCCCTTCCTCCCGTCCTCCCTTCCGCCCGTTCTCCCTTCCCTTCCCTTCCTCCCGTCCTCCCTTCCTCCCTTCCCTTCCTCCCTTCCTCCCTTCTCTTCCCTTCCCTTCCCTTCCTCCCCCCCTTCCCTTCCCTTCCTCCCTTCCTCCCTTCCTCCCTTCCCTTCCTCCCTTCCTCCCTTCTTCCCTTCCTCCCATCCTCCCTTCTTTATTTATTCCCTTCCTCCCTTCCTCCTTCTCTCCCCTTCCCTTCCCTTCCTCCCACCCTCCCTCCCCTTCTCTCCCAGTTGCTTGCTGTCAGGTGCTTGTATGTCCCCCCAGCAGCAGGATCTGAACTCAGCTGTTGCTGTTTCACTTGAGATGAAGGAGGAAGGTGGCAGAATGGTTAAGATGCTCAGCTGCCAATATATAGAGAGTCCGTGAGGGTGTGGGTTCGAATCCCGCTCTCGCCCGGCTTTCCTCCCACGTTTGACAGGAAAATCAAACTGAGCGTTTATTTTTTTTTTTTTTTTTTTTTGACTCACTTGTGTAAACAAAGTGAGTCTATGTTTTAACCCGGTGTTCGGTTGTCTGTGTGTGTGTGTGTGTGTGTGTGTGTGTCTGTGAGTCTGTGTGTCTGTGGTAAATTTTAACATTGACATTTTCTCTGCAAATACTTTGTCAGTTGACACCAAATTTAGCATAAAAATAGGAAAAATTCAGTTCTTTCCAGTTAAAACAATATTGCACCTTTGGGATGGGCACAAAAAAAAAAAAAAATGAAGCCTAATTATATGCAAACTGCATTTACTGTTATATTTTTATTTTTTTGTATTCTCTAAACTTGGCACTCTGACCTCTTATTCTGACACAACAACAAGATGAGTCATTATTATCATTTTTTGTTCAAACAGGAACTTCTTTTGCTAAGCATGGAATTTTTATTTATTTTGGAAACGTTTTGGTGCAGATAGTAAAAAAGGGAAATTACTCTGTAATTAATGATAGGGGACTTAATTTATCACAAGTGAGTCTTGAAGGCCTTGCCTCTCTTGTTTCGGATGAGACGATAAACCGATGTCCCGTGTGCAGCACGCTCTTGGCGCACTGAAAAAGAACGCATGGCAACAGAAGTGTTGTCCTCTAACAAAATTAGGTAAAAAGAAATCTACCCTGATAGGTACACACATATAATTATAAGCATGCACTCAAGGCCTGACTAAGCGCGTTGGGTTACAGTGCTGCTGTCGGGCATCTGCCTAGCAGATGTGGTGTAGCGAATATGGATTTGTCCGAACAAAATGACGCCCTCACTGAGAAACTGAAACTGCTTCACTTCACTTGACTCAAGGTGACCTGACTCGTCTCGAGACATCGTGATGCTGCTCTCGTGACGCCATTTTTTCGGCACTCTTCTGACGTCACTTCATTTCATCGCTGTTCTGAGGTGTGTGTCTCGTGGATGCGTTCTACCGCGAGATAGATGGAGTCTCCCGTCGGTCCGACGGATGAGTTGGCAGGTAGGATTATCTGTCGGTGTGTGTCCTCATATGGGAGAAGAGGCCGATTCTGGGTGCGCAGCAATTCCCACAGGTGTTGCAAGGGAAAACGTCTCCAGAAGTTGAGCCCTGCTTCCTTCGCTTCCAAGTCTTCGCTTCCAAGGTCTTCCAAGTTCACGGTGGCCTTCCTTCAGCTGGCCATATAAAAGCATCTTCGGGATCCTGCTGTCTGTCATGCGGACAATGTGTCCTGTCCAGCGTAGCTGGCACTGGATCAGCAGGCTTTCGATGCTGGGCAGGCCGCTCCTCTCTAGGACCTGGAGGTTGGAGACCCTGTCTTGCCACTTTATGCCGAGGATCTTTCTCACCGCGCGATAGATGGAGGTAAAGGTACAGGACAGGGGACTGTGTTGGCCTCTTTGTTTATGGCCAATACTCCAGGGCCAGTGAAAGGCCGATGTAAGTAAGTAAGTAAGTCAAGTTATTGTGCTTTAGAGCATCACCGACCACTAAGGCCATACCAAGGCTATCGCCACATTAGCATTTACTTCAAGTCAAGGGTAAGAAAAAGGGGGCAATAAAAACTAATCTTCGTTTCAAGCTATTCATTCAAAAAGTGTTGGTTTTTTTTTTTTGTTTTTGTTTTTTTTTGTTGTTTGTTTTTGTGTGTTTTTTTGTTTCTTTGTTTTTTTTTTTATCTTCCAGAGTTTTAAACATTCAAATTTGATCTAAAATGTTCACTTCTTTCGAGAAATCCATTAGCGTCCACAGGAGGGACATGACAAAACAGTCTTCAGAGAATCTGCCGTGTACGATCGGCTTCAGATCCACTCTGTTTACGCATACCCAGATTCAAACACTCGACTGTTGGCCGCTGTTCTTTCTCTGTCTCTGGATCTTGCGATTGGAATGAACTTCCTCTTTCGCTTCTTCAAGTCTCCACACTCAGCTCTTTCAAGTCTGGCCTTAACTCACTCAGTACGGCCAGTCCTCTCTTCTCCTCTACACAGACCCCTCGGATGTCCAGTGGGTGTCTGAATGACCCAACCTTTAGCTTCCGTCGTCAGAATTGTGGTATTCTTTGTCAACATTCACCTCTTCAGTATAAGAGCCTTCCGCTTGCAATATTTTGATGATGGTAATTGGGGTGAAACGCTGTTAACGTCGTCTCTTTCGCCGTTCGTATGGAAAGAGTTAAAACCCACCTCTTCCCAAAATAGCCTCCCTTGCCTGCCCTTCCTTGTCTTTAGTTTCTACAGTTTTAGAGTTAAGCATGCGTGTGAATGACTGGTGTGAAAACGCTTTGATTTGTCTCTGCACAAGATTCAGCGCTATATAAATATCATTATTATTATTATTATTAATGTCAGCTGTCGATGAGCACGCGTTTGACAGTGAGAGGCTCGTCACAGGGAAGGTATGGAAGGACCTCCTCCCCTTATAACAAGAAGGAGTGAAGATTGTAAACCTCATACTCAGTCTGCAAGTAAGTAGGTAAGCTAGTAAGTTAATAGGGATCGAGTGCTATGGGTGTCTTATGTTGACCTCAAGAGCGATGAAAGGCCTAAGAAAGTCAGTAAGGATTAGGGGTCATTGGAAGTTTCTAGCTAGTGTGTGTGTGTGTGTGTGTGTGTGTGTGCGCGCGCGAGCGCTTAGAGTTGACTTCATCAAGATTTTGCGCTTTATGAATATTATTATTAGTAGTAGTAGTATTTTCATGTATTTTTCTCTTTTTTTTTTTCTTTTTTTTCTCAAGGCCTGACTAAGCGTGTTGGGTTACGCTGCTGGTCGTGGTGTAGCGTATATGGATCAGACCGAACGCATCGACGCCTCCTTGAGCTACTGATACTGATACTAGCTATTGACCTGAGGCCCCAAGAGCGGTGAAAGGCCTAATTAAGTCAGAAAGGATAGGGGACATTGGAGGTTTTTGACTCACTTGTGTAAACAAAATGAGTCTATGTTTTAACCCGGTGTTCGGTTGTCTGTGTCTGTGTGTGTGTGTGTCTGTGTGTCTGTGTGTCCGTGGTAAACTTTAACATTGACATTTTTTCTGCAAATACCAAATTTGGCATAAAAATAGGAAAAATTCAGTTCTTGCCAGTCATCTTGTTTGGAACAATATTGCACCTCTGGGATGGGCACAAAAAATAAAAAAAGAAGCCTAATTATATGGAAACTGCATTTACTGTTATATTTATATTTTTTTGTATTCTCTAAACTTGGCACTTTGACCTCTTATTCTGACACAACAACAAGAGGAGTCATTATTATCATTTTTTGTTCAAACAGGAACTTCTTTTGCTAAGCATGGAAATTTTATTTATTTTGCAAACGTTTTGGTGCAGATAGTAAAAAAAAGGGAAATTACTCTGTAATTAATGCTAGGGGACTTAATTTATCACAAGTGAGTGTTGAAGGCCTTGCCTCTCTTGTTCTTGTTATTGGCCTCAACTCCCAAGAGCGGCGAAAGGCCAACTAAATCAGTTACCTAATGCTACCAGAGACATTCATTGTATTGTATTATATTCTTTTTGTCACAACAGATTTCTCTGTGTGAAATTCGGGCTACTCTCTCCCCCCAGGGAGAGCGCGTCGCTGCACTGAGAGCGCCACCTCCCCCCCCCCCCAACCCCCCACCCTCCACACCCCCCATACCCCCTCCCTTTTTTTTTTTTTTTTTTTTTTTTTTCCTGCGTGCAGTTTTATTTGTTTTTCCTATCGAAGTGGATTTTTCTACAAAATTTTGCCAGGAACAAACCTTTCGTTGCCGTGGGTTATTTTACGTGCGTAAGACATCTCACAATTGAAACGTGCGTAAAATGATCATTTTGTACTTCAAATTCGTGTCACAATGGTCACATCTTACCGAGGACGGGCAGTGAAGGGGATGAAATGAATTATTACTCTCTCTCTCTCTCTCTCTCTCTCTCTCTCTCTCTCTCTCTCTCTCTCTCTCTCTTGTACATTATACATCTATTAAGTATAACAACACTTATATGCGTATATATTTGTGTGTCTCTTAGAACAACGGCAGATGTGAAAGTCGGCCAAAGTGCTAATATCTTCACCGTTGGAAAACAAAGATTCATTCGTGTGTGTGTGTGTGTGTGTGCGTGCGCGCGCGCGTGTGTGTGTGTGTGTGTGTGTGTGTGTGTGTGTGTGTGTGTGTGTGATGGAGAAAGAGAACCTCTGTCTTTGTCTCTGTCTCTGTCTCTGTCTCTCTCTCCCTTCCCCTCTCCCTCTATCTCTCTCTCCCTCCCTCCCTTCCTCCCTCTCTCTCTCTCCCTCTCCCTCTCTCTCTCCCTCCCTTCCTCTCTCTCTCTCTCTCCTCTCCCTCCCTCTCCCCCTCTCTCTCTCTCTCCCTCCCTTTCCCCCTCCCCCCCCTCTCTCTCTCCCTCTCTCCCATCCCCCTGTCTCTCTCCCCTCTCTCTCCCCCCCTCTCTCTCTCTCTGTCTCTCTCTCTCCGTGCCTTCCTCCCTCTACCCACCTCCATGTTTGTCCGTCCGTGCGTGTGAACGTGCGTTCGCACACGTACATCGTGCATGCATGGCATAACTAAGAGACTGCTACTACTACTACTACTACTACTACTACTACTACTACTACTGTTGCTATGCCCATTTCTTGTGCGACGTAAGTTGGTGCTGGTGCTGGCTCCTAGCTGGCTCCAGTCCACTGGATGGTCTTTTGCTGATTCAGCGTCGTTAGCTGCTGAGAGCTGAGTGCCAGTGCCAGGAAGACACGTGGCGTGTCACTGGAGAAATAGTTGGTTGGAGTGGGTCAGTCAGTGGAAGACTGAAAGAAGAAAAAGAAAAAGAAGACGAAGAAAAAGACGACGACGACGAAGA
>NC_134898.1:31590315-31592815 GCF_041734735.1 Babylonia areolata
TTCTTTATGTCTTCTTAGTTTTCTCTACACAACTATTGTAAATAAAACAATAGAAAAACCCATTTGTGACTGGCCTCTATATGTTCCTGGCCTGTGCGCGGGAATTCTCGTCTATCCTTTAATTCATTCAATCAGTCATTAGTTAGTTCTTTTGTTCCGTCCGTACCCTATTAGAACCACTCGGTACACGGCTACATATTGTATTGTATTGCATTGCATTACATTGTGTTGTGTTGCATTACATTACATTGTATTGCATTATATTGCATTGTATGTGTTGCATTGTATTGCATCGTATTGCATTGTATTACATTGTATTGTGTTGTATTGCATCGTATTGTATTGTATTGCATTGCATCGTATTGCATTACATCGCATTGCATCGTATTGCATTCCGTTGTATTACATTGCATCGGATTGCATCGTGTTGTATTGCATTGCATTACATCGTGTTGCATTGTATTGCATTGCATTGTACTGCATCGTGTTGTATTGCATTGCATTGCATTGTATTTCATCGTGTTGTATTGCATTGCATTGCATTGTATCGTGTTGCATTGTATTGCATTGCATCGTGTTGTATTGTATTGTATTGCATCGTGTTGTATTGTATTGCATTGCATTGCATCGTGCTGTATTGTGTTGTATTGTATTGCATTGCATCGTGTTGTATTGTATTGTATTGCATCGTGTTGTATTATTATTGTGTTGTATTGTATTGCATTGCATCGTGTTGTATTGTATTGTATTGCATCGTGTTGTATTGCAGGTGAGGACAGCGAGTAGCCACAGTACAGCGCCACTTGTTTTGCTTTGTTTTTTGTTGTTGTTTTTTTTCCTGTCTTTCTGCCTGCATGTAAGTATTTGTTTTACAACAAAAGTGGCTTTTTTATTTCGGCTGAATTTTGCCCGGGATAATTCTCTCGTTGCCGTGGGTTATATTTACGTGCGCTGTGTGCGTGCTGGACACGAGACCTCGGTATATTAATAAAATAATTTTCTCATTCTTCTTCTTCTTCTTCTGCGTTCACTCGTATGTACACGGGTTGGCTTTTACGTGTATGACCGGTTTTACCCCGCCATGTAGGCAGCCATACTCCGTTTTCGGGGGTGTGCATGCTGGGTATGTTCTTGTTTCCATAACCCACCGAACGCTGACATGGATTACAGGATCTTTAACGTGCGTATTTGATCTTCTGCTTGCGTATACACACGAAGGGGGTTCAGGAACTAGCAGGTCTGCACATATGTTGACCTGGGAGATCGTAAAAATCTCCACCCTTTACCCACCAGGCGCCGTCACCGTGATTCGAACCCGGGACCCTCAGATTGACAGTCCAACGCTTTAACCACTCGGCTATTGCGCCCGTCATTTTCTCATTCGACTGACTCGATGATCATCCAGATCACCACTCAAAGGAGGAGGGAGGAGGAATTTTGTTTAATGTCCCGTCACACATATCGGTGATTGAAGACATTTTTGTTAAAGTATTTATGAATACATTTGAGTATTATCGGTTAGAAGGGGTGGGAGGTGTGAATGAATGGAGGGTTGGGGGAAACTGGGTAAATGAGGGTGAAATGTAGGTGAAATATGAAAAAAAAAAGAAAAATGGGAGCAATTCTGACATGTGCGTGCATCGCTTATTTATGACACGTGAGAACAAGTGTTGATAACAATTGCCAGCGGAACATTCGCAGGTTTATTAAAATAAAATAAAAAAAATTACGTGTCTACATAATCTTTTTGTGCATCGTAGAGTGGAACGAAAGCAGAATGGTTTGTTCTGTAAGGGTTAAAACTGACAGTCAGTGAAAGTGGATAATGAATTATCATTGTAAAAACGAACACACACACACACACACACACACAGGACCCCCCCCCCCCCACACACACACACACACACACACACACACACGACAACAACCAGGACAGGGTGTGTGACTGATGCTGTGTGGGGCCCGGGTTCCCCTGGCTGAACGTTTGCATTTTGCATTTTGTATTTCTTTTTATCACAACAGATTTCTCTGTGTGAAATTCGGGCTGCTCTCCCCAGGGACAGCGCGTCGCTACACTACAGCGCCACCCTTTTTTTTTTCTTTTTTTTTTCCTGCGTGCAGTTTTATTTGTTTCTCCTATCGAAGTGGATTTTTCTACATAATTTTGCCAGGAACAACCCTTTGTTGCCGTGGGTTCTTTTACGTGCGCTAAATGCATGCTGCACATGGGACCTCGGTTTTTCGTCTCATCCAAATGACTAGCGTCCTGACCACCACTGGAAGGGGAGAAAATATCGGCGGCTGAGCCGTGATTCGAACCAGGGCGCTCAGATTCTCTCGCTTCCTAGGCGGACGCGTTACCTCTAGGCCATCTTAGGGGGCTTAAGGGTCGCACACAGACATCAGTCATCCAGAGCGCCCCCCCCCCCCCCCCCCCCCCCCCCCCATTGTGGATTGTCGCCACTGGGACACAGACAAGACATCGCGAGGCCCAGCCTCG
>NC_134898.1:31615315-31620315 GCF_041734735.1 Babylonia areolata
AAGACTGACGGGGAGGGGGTGAGGGAGAACGGGGTGGTGGAGGATGCGAGTCACACACACACACACACACACACACACACACACACACACACACACACACACACACACACACACACACACACACGGCCGGACGAGTGAAGGAAAGAAGCAATAGAAGAATCGAATAACCAATGAATAAATGAATGAATGAATGAATGAATGAGTAACTGGACATGACAAGAAGAAAGATCGAGCAGATGAGGATAGAGAGAACAGGGGAAATAAACCAATAATAATGAGGACAGTTAAAAAAAAATTTTAAAAATAAAATAAAATAAAAAAAGTCCAGTTCCTATGAACAGTGGCCGGCAGTAGAGGATTCAGAAGTCATTTCCTCATACGCACTCGGAGGGAGGTTCTGAAATGATGATGGATGGGTTTGGTTTTTTTTTTGTTTTTGTTTTTGTTTTGTTTGTTTTTTTAAATCTTCAACAATTTTTTAATTCCCCCTCATTCACCCATCCATTCCACAAATCTTACATTCATTCATCAACATCTTTCTGCTGTAGTCGTTATACAGGGTTACCTGCAAATGGACAGGAAAAGAGAAATGAAAAGTGTTATGGAAACATGCAACAATGTTGGCGATGACCTGATGTTGTAAAATGCATAGAGCTTCAAGAATATTACTATCACCATCACCACTACCATCACTATCACTACCACCATAAGCATCACCTTCTTCTTCTTCTTCTTCTTCTTCTTCTTCTTCTTCAGAATGAAAGTCGGCTCCAGTTCGTTGAAGAAACGGAAGGAAGGAAGAAAGAATGGAAGACAGACAGGAAGGAAGAAAAAGAAGAGAAGCAGACAAGGCATCGGGAATCACCAAGCATCTGAACAGCTGTGGATCCCGTCCCCACCCCACCTCCCCCCCACACCCCTCCCCACTCGCCCGCACAACCTTCCTCCCCCCATGTCTCCGAAAAAAAAAAAAAAAAAAAAAAAAAGACAGCTAAACCACCTCAACAACCACCCAACACCCCTACCATCCCCAAACACCCCCCCTCACCCCACCCCCACCCCCCCCACCGATGACCTCGCTTCCAAACCTACATCCTCCATATCTCCCACCCCCACCCCCACCTCCCCCCCATCCAGCCTCCATACCCTCCCCCTCCCCCCCCCCCCACCCCCCTACCACTTCCAGTATTGCCCTCAGGCCAACGCCCCTACGGTGTAACCTTGACATCGGGCGCGCGCGAGTGGCTGTGAGTACGTGTGTGAGTCAGTCATGGAGGCTGAACTTGTTGGGGGGAAAAAAAAGAAAAAGAAAAAAAGAAATGTGTTGTATAGGTCAGTGACATGGTGTAATAGTTGTGATAGGGGGCAGTCATTGCTAAGTGTAACATTGTCCTGCATTGTGATAATGAGTGCTGTGTGTATGTGTGTGTGTGTGTGTGTGTGTGTGTGCGTGTGTGTGTGACATTGTCCTGCATTATGATAATGAGTGCTGTGTGTGTATGTGACATTGTCCTGCATTGTGATAATAAGTGCTGTGTGTGTGTGTGCGTGTGTGTGTGTGACATTGTCCTGCATAATGATAATGAGTGCTGTGTGTGTGTGTGTGTGTGTGTGTGTGTGTGTGTGTGTGTGTGTGTGTGTGTGACATTGTCCTGCATTATGATAATGAGTGCTGTGTGTGTATGTGACATTGTCCTGCATTGTGATAATGAGTGGTGTGTGTGTGTGTGTGTGTGTGTGTGTGTGTGTGTGTGTGTGTGTGTGTGTGTGTGTGTGTGTGTGTGTGTGACATTGTCCTGCATTGTGATAATGAGTGGTGTGTGTGTGTGTGCGTGTGTGACATTGTCCTGCATTGTGATAATGAGTGTTGTGTGTGTGTCTCTGTGTGTGACATTGTCCTGCATTGTGATAATGAGTGCTGTGTGTGTGTCTCTGTGTGTGACATTATCCTGCATTGTGATAATGAGTGCTGTGTGTGTGTGACATTGTTCTGCATTGTGATAATGAGTGCTCTGTGTGTGTGTGTGTGTGTGTGTGTGAAATTGTCCTGCATTGTGAAAATGAGTGTTGTGTGTGTGTGTGAGACATTATCCTGCATTGTGATAATGAGTGATGTGTTTGTGTGACATTGTCCTGCACTGTAATAAAGAGTGTTGTGTTTGACATTGTTCTGCATTGTGATAATGAGTGCTCTGTGTGTGTGTGTGTGTGTGTGTGTGTGTGTGTGTGTGTGTGTGTGTGTGTGTGTGAGTGCGTGTGTGTGACATTGTCCTGCATTGTGATGATAAGTGGTGTGTGTGTGTGTGTGTGTGTGTGTGTGTGTGTGTGTGTGTGTGTGTGTGTGTGTGTGTGTGTGTGTGTGTGTGACATTGTTCTGCATTGTGATAATGCGTGCTGTGTGTGTGTGTGTGTGTGACATTGTCCTGCACTGCAATAAAGAGTGTTGTGTTCGACATTGTCCTGATTCGTGATGTGATGTCCGTGTGTGTGACATTGTCCTGCATTGTAATGATAAGTGTTGTGTGTCAAATTGTCCTGATATGTGATCTGGGTTACATTATCATCGATTGCAATGAGTGCTTTGTGTGATATTGTCCTGCGTCGTAATGAGTGATGTATGTGACTCGGACATTGCCATGCACTGCAATGAGTGCTGTGTGTGACATTGTCCTGCATTGCAATGAGTGCTATGTGTGTGACATTGTCCTGCATTGTAATGAGTGATATGTGTGTGACATCATCGTGCATTGTAATGAGTGCTGTGTACGTGTGTGACATTGTCCTGCATTGTAATGAGTGCTGTGTACGTGTGTGATATTGTCCTGCATTGTAATGAGTGCTGTGTGTGTGACATTGTCCTGCATTGTAATGAGTGCTGTGTACGTGTGTGACATTGTCCTGCATTGTAATGAGTGCTGTGTGTGACATTGTCCTGCATTGTAATGAGTGCTGTGTACGTGTGTGACATTGTTCTGCATTGTAATGAGTGCTGTGTACGTGTGTGACATTTTCCTGCATTGTAATGAGTGCTGAGTGTGTGACATTGCCCTGCACTGTAATGAGTGCTGTGTGTGTGACATTGCCCTGCACTGTAATGAGTGCTGTGTGTGTGACATTGCCCTGCACTGTAATGACTGCTGTGTGTGTGACATTGCCCTGCATTGTAATGAGTGCTGTGTGTGTGTGTGTGACATTGTCCTGCATTGTAATGAGTGCTGTGTGTGTGACATTGTCCTGCATATATATACATATGCACACCCGCACGTTCCAATATTCCGTTGCTCCCACAGTGTAGGCATGCATACACACACATACCTCATCCTCTACCCCCCCTCACCCCTCCCCCCCCCCCCCCAATCCCCCTCCCCCCCCCCACACACACACACACAGACGCACGTACGCACGCAAAACTCTCCTGACACATGTGTACACTTACACCCTCGCGCACGCACACAAACACACAGACCCACACATACACACAAACACACACGCACGGAGGCTGCTACTGATTAGCCGCAAGAGGGATGGGAAAAACTCTGATGCCAAGAACGTGGCGTCTAGTGTGTTGCTCAGTCTATTGTATCTGGAAAATATAAAAAGTATGACCATGTAAGTTTTTGAATGTGAAAGTTGCGCATTGCCTTATGCCACTCTGGGCTTCCCATTCCATTTTCAATTTTCTGCATGAGGTTCATTGAGTCGGTTAGAATCATGGCATGTTGGTTTCCAGGCACTATGGATAGACGATAGCCACTGGAGGGCATATGTCACAGCTTCAACTTCCATCGTTAGGCTGGAGGTTGTGATTTTGTAGGCAGCATTCTCTTCCCAAATTGTATTTCCATTTTGTTTCGCAGTGAATCCCCAACCGGATTGGTCTTTGGTGACTGAGCCATCTGTGTATATGATGATGTCCTCTTCTTTACTGTTTTCTTCTATGAGTAGCTTCACTTCCGCATCAGTTTTGCCCTCTGGCCATTCCCGACAATGTCTTCCTAGAGTAGGTGAAATGGCTGTGTTGAATAGGTGGTTGAAGTTTTGGGGGTTTTCCTCCCATTCTTTTTGTTTCTTTCAGGTCTTGTAATCGGCATACTAGCTGGATTGTGTCTTCTGCTTGCCCCATCCATGATCTTCCTCGTCCTAGACGGCTGCCTTTTGGTTCTTTGACTGCGTCATGCAGTGGGTTTTGAGGGTTTTCTAATGCTTTGAAATTGGTCTTAACCTGTTCTAACTTGTTTCTGGCCTGCACTGAAGGAAGGTCAAGCATGGTATCGCATGGTTACCGTGGGCGTGACTTTTGTTGTTCCAAGGATCACCACCTCGTCTGTCTTTTCTTCTGGGTTTTCCTTCACTCCCGAAATTCTCACACAGTCTCTTCTGTTGTACTGTTCGTTGTTGTAGCTGAGCAGTTTTCCGTCGATCGCACACTCATCACTGAACTCTTCTTTCAGCTCTTTGCTCTCTTTCTTAAGCGTTTCCAGCTCCTCACTTTGGAACTGCATCGCCGCATCGATTTCACTAAGCTGAGATGTATTTGACTGTGCTTTCATATCTGTGAAACTGCATGTTCGGTGCATATCTGTTATGCATGTGTGGGTGTATATGTGAATGTGTGTCTTCATGTTTTACATCTATTTGCTTATTTATCATCATTGTTATCTTATTTATTTATTTATTATTGTTATTATTATTATTATTATTATTATTATTATTATTATTATTATTATTTTACATTATAGTTATTATTTATTTATTTATTTATTTGTGTAAGATTATCTATTATTTATTCACCTTTTTTTTTCTTTTTTTTTTCTTTTTCCACAAGGCCTGACTAAGCGCGTTGGGTTACGCTGCTGGTCAGGCATCTGCTTGGCAGATGTGGTGTAGCGTATATGGATTTGTCCGAGCGCAGTGACGCCTCCTTGAGCTACTGGAACTGAAACTGAAACTGAGCGTCCAGTGCATCAAGGTTTTGTGTCACAACGTCGAGTTGATCTAGC
>NC_134898.1:31624586-31647335 GCF_041734735.1 Babylonia areolata
TTTTAACACTTGACCGCCGTTCGGCCCTATACACAATTTCAAATACTGCCCACACACACTTCTCTCGAGGTGGGTCCGCCAAGTATTACACAACTGCAACGGTCAGTCTGCGCGCGCTCCCAGCCGGTGCTGCACCGCGTTATAGGCCCCCTCTGTCATTCACTAACAATTCAACACCTAAACAACGATGGGATGACAAGTTTTGATTCCCTCTCACTAATTTACTAATAATTCAAGCATTAAACAATAACGCGATAACAAATTATTAATCAACTTCACAGAAAAAATCACTTATCTTTGCTTTGACGCTTGTAGGCTGTCTTCACATACATACATACTGGCCAGAGTGGTTTTAACACTTGACCGCCGTTTCGGCCCTATACACAATTTCAAATACTGCCCACACACACTTCTCTCGTGGTGGGTCCGCCAAGTATTACACAACTGCAACGGTCAGTCTGCGCGCGCTCCCAGCCGGTGCTGCACCGCTTATAGGCCCCCTCTGTCATTCACTAACAATTCAACACCTAAACAACGATGGGATGACAAGTTTTGATCCTCTCACTAATTTACTAATAATTCAAGCATTAAACAATAACGCGATAACAAATTATTAATCAACTTCACAGAAAAAATCACTTATCTTTGCTTTGACGCTTGTAGGCTGTCTTTCACATACATACATACTGGCCAGAGTGGTTTTAACACTTGACCGCCGTTTCGGCCCTATACACAATTTCAAATACTGCCCACACACACTTCTCTCGTGGTGGGTCCGCCAAGTATTACACAACTGCAACGGTCAGTCTGCGCGCGCTCCCAGCCGGTGCTGCACCGCTTATAGGCCCCCTCTGTCATTCACTAACAATTCAACACCTAAACAACGATGGGATGACAAGTTTTGATCCCTCTCACTAATTTACTAATAATTCAAGCATTAAACAATAACGCGATAACAAATTATTAATCAACTTCACAGAAAAAATCACTTATCTTTGCTTTGACGCTTGTAGGCTGTCTTTCACATACATACATACTGGCCAGAGTGGTTTTAACACTTGACCGCCGTTTCGGCCCTATACACAATTTCAAATACTGCCCACACACACTTCTCTCGTGGTGGGTCCGCCAAGTATTACACAACTGCAACGGTCAGTCCTGCGCGCGCTCCCAGCCGGTGCTGCACCGCTTATAGGCCCCCTCTGTCATTCACTAACAATTCAACACCTAAACAACGATGGGATGACAAGTTTTGATCCCTCTCACTAATTTACTAATAATTCAAGCATTAAACAATAACGCGATAACAAATTATTAATCAACTTCACAGAAAAAATCACTTATCTTTGCTTTGACGCTTGTAGGCTGTCTTTCACATACATACATACTGGCCAGAGTGGTTTTAACACTTGACCGCCGTTTCGGCCCTATACACAATTTCAAATACTGCCCACACACACTTCTCTCGTGGTGGGTCCGCCAAGTATTACACAACTGCAACGGTCAGTCTGCGCGCGCTCCCAGCCGGTGCTGCACCGCTTATAGGCCCCCTCTGTCATTCACTAACAATTCAACACCTAAACAACGATGGGATGACAAGTTTTGATCCCTCTCACTAATTTACTAATAATTCAAGCATTAAACAATAACGCGATAACAAATTATTAATCAACTTCACAGAAAAAATCACTTATCTTTGCTTTGACGCTTGTAGGCTGTCTTTCACATACATACATACTGGCCAGAGTGGTTTTAACACTTGACCGCCGTTTCGGCCCTATACACAATTTCAAATACTGCCCACACACACTTCTCTCGTGGTGGGTCCGCCAAGTATTACACAACTGCAACGGTCAGTCTGCGCGCGCTCCCAGCCGGTGCTGCACCGCTTATAGGCCCCCTCTGTCATTCACTAACAATTCAACACCTAAACAACGATGGGATGACAAGTTTTGATCCCTCTCACTAATTTACTAATAATTCAAGCATTAAACAATAACGCGATAACAAATTATTAATCAACTTCACAGAAAAAATCACTTATCTTTGCTTTGACGCTTGTAGGCTGTCTTTCACATACATACATACTGGCCAGAGTGGTTTTAACACTTGACCGCCGTTTCGGCCCTATACACAATTTCAAATACTGCCCACACACACTTCTCTCGTGGTGGGTCCGCCAAGTATTACACAACTGCAACGGTCAGTCTGCGCGCGCTCCCAGCCGGTGCTGCACCGCTTATAGGCCCCCTCTGTCATTCACTAACAATTCAACACCTAAACAACGATGGGATGACAAGTTTTGATCCCTCTCACTAATTTACTAATAATTCAAGCATTAAACAATAACGCGATAACAAATTATTAATCAACTTCACAGAAAAAATCACTTATCTTTGCTTTGACGCTTGTAGGCTGTCTTTCACATACATACATACTGGCCAGAGTGGTTTTAACACTTGACCGCCGTTTCGGCCCTATACACAATTTCAAATACTGCCCACACACACTTCTCTCGTGGTGGGTCCGCCAAGTATTACACAACTGCAACGGTCAGTCTGCGCGCGCTCCCAGCCGGTGCTGCACCGCTTATAGGCCCCCTCTGTCATTCACTAACAATTCAACACCTAAACAACGATGGGATGACAAGTTTTGATCCCTCTCACTAATTTACTAATAATTCAAGCATTAAACAATAACGCGATAACAAATTATTAATCAACTTCACAGAAAAAATCACTTATCTTTGCTTTGACGCTTGTAGGCTGTCTTTCACATACATACATACTGGCCAGAGTGGTTTTAACACTTGACCGCCGTTTCGGCCCTATACACAATTTCAAATACTGCCCACACACACTTCTCTCGTGGTGGGTCCGCCAAGTATTACACAACTGCAACGGTCAGTCTGCGCGCGCTCCCAGCCGGTGCTGCACCGCTTATAGGCCCCCTCTGTCATTCACTAACAATTCAACACCTAAACAACGATGGGATGACAAGTTTTGATCCCTCTCACTAATTTACTAATAATTCAAGCATTAAACAATAACGCGATAACAAATTATTAATCAACTTCACAGAAAAAATCACTTATCTTTGCTTTGACGCTTGTAGGCTGTCTTTCACATACATACATACTGGCCAGAGTGGTTTTAACACTTGACCGCCGTTTCGGCCCTATACACAATTTCAAATACTGCCCACACACACTTCTCTCGTGGTGGGTCCGCCAAGTATTACACAACTGCAACGGTCAGTCTGCGCGCGCTCCCAGCCGGTGCTGCACCGCTTATAGGCCCCCTCTGTCATTCACTAACAATTCAACACCTAAACAACGATGGGATGACAAGTTTTGATCCCTCTCACTAATTTACTAATAATTCAAGCATTAAACAATAACGCGATAACAAATTATTAATCAACTTCACAGAAAAAATCACTTATCTTTGCTTTGACGCTTGTAGGCTGTCTTTCACATACATACATACTGGCCAGAGTGGTTTTAACACTTGACCGCCGTTTCGGCCCTATACACAATTTCAAATACTGCCCACACACACTTCTCTCGTGGTGGGTCCGCCAAGTATTACACAACTGCAACGGTCAGTCTGCGCGCGCTCCCAGCCGGTGCTGCACCGCTTATAGGCCCCCTCTGTCATTCACTAACAATTCAACACCTAAACAACGATGGGATGACAAGTTTTGATCCCTCTCACTAATTTACTAATAATTCAAGCATTAAACAATAACGCGATAACAAATTATTAATCAACTTCACAGAAAAAATCACTTATCTTTGCTTTGACGCTTGTAGGCTGTCTTTCACATACATACATACTGGCCAGAGTGGTTTTAACACTTGACCGCCGTTTCGGCCCTATACACAATTTCAAATACTGCCCACACACACTTCTCTCGTGGTGGGTCCGCCAAGTATTACACAACTGCAACGGTCAGTCTGCGCGCGCTCCCAGCCGGTGCTGCACCGCTTATAGGCCCCCTCTGTCATTCACTAACAATTCAACACCTAAACAACGATGGGATGACAAGTTTTGATCCCTCTCACTAATTTACTAATAATTCAAGCATTAAACAATAACGCGATAACAAATTATTAATCAACTTCACAGAAAAAATCACTTATCTTTGCTTTGACGCTTGTAGGCTGTCTTTCACATACATACATACTGGCCAGAGTGGTTTTAACACTTGACCGCCGTTTCGGCCCTATACACAATTTCAAATACTGCCCACACACACTTCTCTCGTGGTGGGTCCGCCAAGTATTACACAACTGCAACGGTCAGTCTGCGCGCGCTCCCAGCCGGTGCTGCACCGCTTATAGGCCCCCTCTGTCATTCACTAACAATTCAACACCTAAACAACGATGGGATGACAAGTTTTGATCCCTCTCACTAATTTACTAATAATTCAAGCATTAAACAATAACGCGATAACAAATTATTAATCAACTTCACAGAAAAAATCACTTATCTTTGCTTTGACGCTTGTAGGCTGTCTTTCACATACATACATACTGGCCAGAGTGGTTTTAACACTTGACCGCCGTTTCGGCCCTATACACAATTTCAAATACTGCCCACACACACTTCTCTCGTGGTGGGTCCGCCAAGTATTACACAACTGCAACGGTCAGTCTGCGCGCGCTCCCAGCCGGTGCTGCACCGCTTATAGGCCCCCTCTGTCATTCACTAACAATTCAACACCTAAACAACGATGGGATGACAAGTTTTGATCCCTCTCACTAATTTACTAATAATTCAAGCATTAAACAATAACGCGATAACAAATTATTAATCAACTTCACAGAAAAAATCACTTATCTTTGCTTTGACGCTTGTAGGCTGTCTTTCACATACATACATACTGGCCAGAGTGGTTTTAACACTTGACCGCCGTTTCGGCCCTATACACAATTTCAAATACTGCCCACACACACTTCTCTCGTGGTGGGTCCGCCAAGTATTACACAACTGCAACGGTCAGTCTGCGCGCGCTCCCAGCCGGTGCTGCACCGCTTATAGGCCCCCTCTGTCATTCACTAACAATTCAACACCTAAACAACGATGGGATGACAAGTTTTGATCCCTCTCACTAATTTACTAATAATTCAAGCATTAAACAATAACGCGATAACAAATTATTAATCAACTTCACAGAAAAAATCACTTATCTTTGCTTTGACGCTTGTAGGCTGTCTTTCACATACATACATACTGGCCAGAGTGGTTTTAACACTTGACCGCCGTTTCGGCCCTATACACAATTTCAAATACTGCCCACACACACTTCTCTCGTGGTGGGTCCGCCAAGTATTACACAACTGCAACGGTCAGTCTGCGCGCGCTCCCAGCCGGTGCTGCACCGCTTATAGGCCCCCTCTGTCATTCACTAACAATTCAACACCTAAACAACGATGGGATGACAAGTTTTGATCCCTCTCACTAATTTACTAATAATTCAAGCATTAAACAATAACGCGATAACAAATTATTAATCAACTTCACAGAAAAAATCACTTATCTTTGCTTTGACGCTTGTAGGCTGTCTTTCACATACATACATACTGGCCAGAGTGGTTTTAACACTTGACCGCCGTTTCGGCCCTATACACAATTTCAAATACTGCCCACACACACTTCTCTCGTGGTGGGTCCGCCAAGTATTACACAACTGCAACGGTCAGTCTGCGCGCGCTCCCAGCCGGTGCTGCACCGCTTATAGGCCCCCTCTGTCATTCACTAACAATTCAACACCTAAACAACGATGGGATGACAAGTTTTGATCCCTCTCACTAATTTACTAATAATTCAAGCATTAAACAATAACGCGATAACAAATTATTAATCAACTTCACAGAAAAAATCACTTATCTTTGCTTTGACGCTTGTAGGCTGTCTTTCACATACATACATACTGGCCAGAGTGGTTTTAACACTTGACCGCCGTTTCGGCCCTATACACAATTTCAAATACTGCCCACACACACTTCTCTCGTGGTGGGTCCGCCAAGTATTACACAACTGCAACGGTCAGTCTGCGCGCGCTCCCAGCCGGTGCTGCACCGCTTATAGGCCCCCCTCTGTCATTCACTAACAATTCAACACCTAAACAACGATGGGATGACAAGTTTTGATCCCTCTCACTAATTTACTAATAATTCAAGCATTAAACAATAACGCGATAACAAATTATTAATCAACTTCACAGAAAAAATCACTTATCTTTGCTTTGACGCTTGTAGGCTGTCTTTCACATACATACATACTGGCCAGAGTGGTTTTAACACTTGACCGCCGTTTCGGCCCTATACACAATTTCAAATACTGCCCACACACACTTCTCTCGTGGTGGGTCCGCCAAGTATTACACAACTGCAACGGTCAGTCTGCGCGCGCTCCCAGCCGGTGCTGCACCGCTTATAGGCCCCCTCTGTCATTCACTAACAATTCAACACCTAAACAACGATGGGATGACAAGTTTTGATCCCTCTCACTAATTTACTAATAATTCAAGCATTAAACAATAACGCGATAACAAATTATTAATCAACTTCACAGAAAAAATCACTTATCTTTGCTTTGACGCTTGTAGGCTGTCTTTCACATACATACATACTGGCCAGAGTGGTTTTAACACTTGACCGCCGTTTCGGCCCTATACACAATTTCAAATACTGCCCACACACACTTCTCTCGTGGTGGGTCCGCCAAGTATTACACAACTGCAACGGTCAGTCTGCGCGCGCTCCCAGCCGGTGCTGCACCGCTTATAGGCCCCCTCTGTCATTCACTAACAATTCAACACCTAAACAACGATGGGATGACAAGTTTTGATCCCTCTCACTAATTTACTAATAATTCAAGCATTAAACAATAACGCGATAACAAATTATTAATCAACTTCACAGAAAAAATCACTTATCTTTGCTTTGACGCTTGTAGGCTGTCTTTCACATACATACATACTGGCCAGAGTGGTTTTAACACTTGACCGCCGTTTCGGCCCTATACACAATTTCAAATACTGCCCACACACACTTCTCTCGTGGTGGGTCCGCCAAGTATTACACAACTGCAACGGTCAGTCTGCGCGCGCTCCCAGCCGGTGCTGCACCGCTTATAGGCCCCCTCTGTCATTCACTAACAATTCAACACCTAAACAACGATGGGATGACAAGTTTTGATCCCTCTCACTAATTTACTAATAATTCAAGCATTAAACAATAACGCGATAACAAATTATTAATCAACTTCACAGAAAAAATCACTTATCTTTGCTTTGACGCTTGTAGGCTGTCTTTCACATACATACATACTGGCCAGAGTGGTTTTAACACTTGACCGCCGTTTCGGCCCTATACACAATTTCAAATACTGCCCACACACACTTCTCTCGTGGTGGGTCCGCCAAGTATTACACAACTGCAACGGTCAGTCTGCGCGCGCTCCCAGCCGGTGCTGCACCGCTTATAGGCCCCCTCTGTCATTCACTAACAATTCAACACCTAAACAACGATGGGATGACAAGTTTTGATCCCTCTCACTAATTTACTAATAATTCAAGCATTAAACAATAACGCGATAACAAATTATTAATCAACTTCACAGAAAAAATCACTTATCTTTGCTTTGACGCTTGTAGGCTGTCTTTCACATACATACATACTGGCCAGAGTGGTTTTAACACTTGACCGCCGTTTCGGCCCTATACACAATTTCAAATACTGCCCACACACACTTCTCTCGTGGTGGGTCCGCCAAGTATTACACAACTGCAACGGTCAGTCTGCGCGCGCTCCCAGCCGGTGCTGCACCGCTTATAGGCCCCCTCTGTCATTCACTAACAATTCAACACCTAAACAACGATGGGATGACAAGTTTTGATCCCTCTCACTAATTTACTAATAATTCAAGCATTAAACAATAACGCGATAACAAATTATTAATCAACTTCACAGAAAAAATCACTTATCTTTGCTTTGACGCTTGTAGGCTGTCTTTCACATACATACATACTGGCCAGAGTGGTTTTAACACTTGACCGCCGTTTCGGCCCTATACACAATTTCAAATACTGCCCACACACACTTCTCTCGTGGTGGGTCCGCCAAGTATTACACAACTGCAACGGTCAGTCTGCGCGCGCTCCCAGCCGGTGCTGCACCGCTTATAGGCCCCCTCTGTCATTCACTAACAATTCAACACCTAAACAACGATGGGATGACAAGTTTTGATCCCTCTCACTAATTTACTAATAATTCAAGCATTAAACAATAACGCGATAACAAATTATTAATCAACTTCACAGAAAAAATCACTTATCTTTGCTTTGACGCTTGTAGGCTGTCTTTCACATACATACATACTGGCCAGAGTGGTTTTAACACTTGACCGCCGTTTCGGCCCTATACACAATTTCAAATACTGCCCACACACACTTCTCTCGTGGTGGGTCCGCCAAGTATTACACAACTGCAACGGTCAGTCTGCGCGCGCTCCCAGCCGGTGCTGCACCGCTTATAGGCCCCCTCTGTCATTCACTAACAATTCAACACCTAAACAACGATGGGATGACAAGTTTTGATCCCTCTCACTAATTTACTAATAATTCAAGCATTAAACAATAACGCGATAACAAATTATTAATCAACTTCACAGAAAAAATCACTTATCTTTGCTTTGACGCTTGTAGGCTGTCTTTCACATACATACATACTGGCCAGAGTGGTTTTAAACACTTGACCGCCGTTTCGGCCCTATACACAATTTCAAATACTGCCCACACACACTTCTCTCGTGGTGGGTCCGCCAAGTATTACACAACTGCAACGGTCAGTCTGCGCGCGCTCCCAGCCGGTGCTGCACCGCTTATAGGCCCCCTCTGTCATTCACTAACAATTCAACACCTAAACAACGATGGGATGACAAGTTTTGATCCCTCTCACTAATTTACTAATAATTCAAGCATTAAACAATAACGCGATAACAAATTATTAATCAACTTCACAGAAAAAATCACTTATCTTTGCTTTGACGCTTGTAGGCTGTCTTTCACATACATACATACTGGCCAGAGTGGTTTTAACACTTGACCGCCGTTTCGGCCCTATACACAATTTCAAATACTGCCCACACACACTTCTCTCGTGGTGGGTCCGCCAAGTATTACACAACTGCAACGGTCAGTCTGCGCGCGCTCCCAGCCGGTGCTGCACCGCTTATAGGCCCCCTCTGTCATTCACTAACAATTCAACACCTAAACAACGATGGGATGACAAGTTTTGATCCCTCTCACTAATTTACTAATAATTCAAGCATTAAACAATAACGCGATAACAAATTATTAATCAACTTCACAGAAAAAATCACTTATCTTTGCTTTGACGCTTGTAGGCTGTCTTTCACATACATACATACTGGCCAGAGTGGTTTTAACACTTGACCGCCGTTTCGGCCCTATACACAATTTCAAATACTGCCCACACACACTTCTCTCGTGGTGGGTCCGCCAAGTATTACACAACTGCAACGGTCAGTCTGCGCGCGCTCCCAGCCGGTGCTGCACCGCTTATAGGCCCCCTCTGTCATTCACTAACAATTCAACACCTAAACAACGATGGGATGACAAGTTTTGATCCCTCTCACTAATTTACTAATAATTCAAGCATTAAACAATAACGCGATAACAAATTATTAATCAACTTCACAGAAAAAATCACTTATCTTTGCTTTGACGCTTGTAGGCTGTCTTTCACATACATACATACTGGCCAGAGTGGTTTTAACACTTGACCGCCGTTTCGGCCCTATACACAATTTCAAATACTGCCCACACACACTTCTCTCGTGGTGGGTCCGCCAAGTATTACACAACTGCAACGGTCAGTCTGCGCGCGCTCCCAGCCGGTGCTGCACCGCTTATAGGCCCCCTCTGTCATTCACTAACAATTCAACACCTAAACAACGATGGGATGACAAGTTTTGATCCCTCTCACTAATTTACTAATAATTCAAGCATTAAACAATAACGCGATAACAAATTATTAATCAACTTCACAGAAAAAATCACTTATCTTTGCTTTGACGCTTGTAGGCTGTCTTTCACATACATACATACTGGCCAGAGTGGTTTTAACACTTGACCGCCGTTTCGGCCCTATACACAATTTCAAATACTGCCCACACACACTTCTCTCGTGGTGGGTCCGCCAAGTATTACACAACTGCAACGGTCAGTCTGCGCGCGCTCCCAGCCGGTGCTGCACCGCTTATAGGCCCCCTCTGTCATTCACTAACAATTCAACACCTAAACAACGATGGGATGACAAGTTTTGATCCCTCTCACTAATTTACTAATAATTCAAGCATTAAACAATAACGCGATAACAAATTATTAATCAACTTCACAGAAAAAATCACTTATCTTTGCTTTGACGCTTGTAGGCTGTCTTTCACATACATACATACTGGCCAGAGTGGTTTTAACACTTGACCGCCGTTTCGGCCCTATACACAATTTCAAATACTGCCCACACACACTTCTCTCGTGGTGGGTCCGCCAAGTATTACACAACTGCAACGGTCAGTCTGCGCGCGCTCCCAGCCGGTGCTGCACCGCTTATAGGCCCCCTCTGTCATTCACTAACAATTCAACACCTAAACAACGATGGGATGACAAGTTTTGATCCCTCTCACTAATTTACTAATAATTCAAGCATTAAACAATAACGCGATAACAAATTATTAATCAACTTCACAGAAAAAATCACTTATCTTTGCTTTGACGCTTGTAGGCTGTCTTTCACATACATACATACTGGCCAGAGTGGTTTTAACACTTGACCGCCGTTTCGGCCCTATACACAATTTCAAATACTGCCCACACACACTTCTCTCGTGGTGGGTCCGCCAAGTATTACACAACTGCAACGGTCAGTCTGCGCGCGCTCCCAGCCGGTGCTGCACCGCTTATAGGCCCCCTCTGTCATTCACTAACAATTCAACACCTAAACAACGATGGGATGACAAGTTTTGATCCCTCTCACTAATTTACTAATAATTCAAGCATTAAACAATAACGCGATAACAAATTATTAATCAACTTCACAGAAAAAATCACTTATCTTTGCTTTGACGCTTGTAGGCTGTCTTTCACATACATACATACTGGCCAGAGTGGTTTTAACACTTGACCGCCGTTTCGGCCCTATACACAATTTCAAATACTGCCCACACACACTTCTCTCGTGGTGGGTCCGCCAAGTATTACACAACTGCAACGGTCAGTCTGCGCGCGCTCCCAGCCGGTGCTGCACCGCTTATAGGCCCCCTCTGTCATTCACTAACAATTCAACACCTAAACAACGATGGGATGACAAGTTTTGATCCCTCTCACTAATTTACTAATAATTCAAGCATTAAACAATAACGCGATAACAAATTATTAATCAACTTCACAGAAAAAATCACTTATCTTTGCTTTGACGCTTGTAGGCTGTCTTTCACATACATACATACTGGCCAGAGTGGTTTTAACACTTGACCGCCGTTTCGGCCCTATACACAATTTCAAATACTGCCCACACACACTTCTCTCGTGGTGGGTCCGCCAAGTATTACACAACTGCAACGGTCAGTCTGCGCGCGCTCCCAGCCGGTGCTGCACCGCTTATAGGCCCCCTCTGTCATTCACTAACAATTCAACACCTAAACAACGATGGGATGACAAGTTTTGATCCCTCTCACTAATTTACTAATAATTCAAGCATTAAACAATAACGCGATAACAAATTATTAATCAACTTCACAGAAAAAATCACTTATCTTTGCTTTGACGCTTGTAGGCTGTCTTTCACATACATACATACTGGCCAGAGTGGTTTTAACACTTGACCGCCGTTTCGGCCCTATACACAATTTCAAATACTGCCCACACACACTTCTCTCGTGGTGGGTCCGCCAAGTATTACACAACTGCAACGGTCAGTCTGCGCGCGCTCCCAGCCGGTGCTGCACCGCTTATAGGCCCCCTCTGTCATTCACTAACAATTCAACACCTAAACAACGATGGGATGACAAGTTTTGATCCCTCTCACTAATTTACTAATAATTCAAGCATTAAACAATAACGCGATAACAAATTATTAATCAACTTCACAGAAAAAATCACTTATCTTTGCTTTGACGCTTGTAGGCTGTCTTTCACATACATACATACTGGCCAGAGTGGTTTTAACACTTGACCGCCGTTTCGGCCCTATACACAATTTCAAATACTGCCCACACACACTTCTCTCGTGGTGGGTCCGCCAAGTATTACACAACTGCAACGGTCAGTCTGCGCGCGCTCCCAGCCGGTGCTGCACCGCTTATAGGCCCCCTCTGTCATTCACTAACAATTCAACACCTAAACAACGATGGGATGACAAGTTTTGATCCCTCTCACTAATTTACTAATAATTCAAGCATTAAACAATAACGCGATAACAAATTATTAATCAACTTCACAGAAAAAATCACTTATCTTTGCTTTGACGCTTGTAGGCTGTCTTTCACATACATACATACTGGCCAGAGTGGTTTTAACACTTGACCGCCGTTTCGGCCCTATACACAATTTCAAATACTGCCCACACACACTTCTCTCGTGGTGGGTCCGCCAAGTATTACACAACTGCAACGGTCAGTCTGCGCGCGCTCCCAGCCGGTGCTGCACCGCTTATAGGCCCCCTCTGTCATTCACTAACAATTCAACACCTAAACAACGATGGGATGACAAGTTTTGATCCCTCTCACTAATTTACTAATAATTCAAGCATTAAACAATAACGCGATAACAAATTATTAATCAACTTCACAGAAAAAATCACTTATCTTTGCTTTGACGCTTGTAGGCTGTCTTTCACATACATACATACTGGCCAGAGTGGTTTTAACACTTGACCGCCGTTTCGGCCCTATACACAATTTCAAATACTGCCCACACACACTTCTCTCGTGGTGGGTCCGCCAAGTATTACACAACTGCAACGGTCAGTCTGCGCGCGCTCCCAGCCGGTGCTGCACCGCTTATAGGCCCCCTCTGTCATTCACTAACAATTCAACACCTAAACAACGATGGGATGACAAGTTTTGATCCCTCTCACTAATTTACTAATAATTCAAGCATTAAACAATAACGCGATAACAAATTATTAATCAACTTCACAGAAAAAATCACTTATCTTTGCTTTGACGCTTGTAGGCTGTCTTTCACATACATACATACTGGCCAGAGTGGTTTTAACACTTGACCGCCGTTTCGGCCCTATACACAATTTCAAATACTGCCCACACACACTTCTCTCGTGGTGGGTCCGCCAAGTATTACACAACTGCAACGGTCAGTCTGCGCGCGCTCCCAGCCGGTGCTGCACCGCTTATAGGCCCCCTCTGTCATTCACTAACAATTCAACACCTAAACAACGATGGGATGACAAGTTTTGATCCCTCTCACTAATTTACTAATAATTCAAGCATTAAACAATAACGCGATAACAAATTATTAATCAACTTCACAGAAAAAATCACTTATCTTTGCTTTGACGCTTGTAGGCTGTCTTTCACATACATACATACTGGCCAGAGTGGTTTTAACACTTGACCGCCGTTTCGGCCCTATACACAATTTCAAATACTGCCCACACACACTTCTCTCGTGGTGGGTCCGCCAAGTATTACACAACTGCAACGGTCAGTCTGCGCGCGCTCCCAGCCGGTGCTGCACCGCTTATAGGCCCCCTCTGTCATTCACTAACAATTCAACACCTAAACAACGATGGGATGACAAGTTTTGATCCCTCTCACTAATTTACTAATAATTCAAGCATTAAACAATAACGCGATAACAAATTATTAATCAACTTCACAGAAAAAATCACTTATCTTTGCTTTGACGCTTGTAGGCTGTCCCAACAACAACAGCAAAACAAAACAAAACAAAACAAAACAAAAACACACAAAAAAACCCCGGAAAATGTCTTGGAAGAATGAAATAAGTGTCTTTAAATAAATCAATGTCATATCCCAGTCAGTCGAACTGCCGTAGAGCATTAGAAGCACTGAGTCAGTTCCAATGTGCTCCGGCGTGATGAAAGTTAATTGATTATCAGCAAAAAAGAAAGACACCCGGTACTGAGGTCCTTCGCTGTACGGTCACTTGCTTCAGCTGACTCGGACGGGACTTCAGTTTTTTTTGGTCCAGCTGTGCGGCTCATAATTATATTTATGGAACTAGGCTCTTGCCCCTTTTTGTATCATACAAATCCAGTTACGGCGAACATTTTGTCAGTTGGGGGCCCGTTTTCAAGGGTTGCAAGGGCACACACTTCAGTATACACTGACTGACTGATATCCCTATACACGCGCGCCGCGCACATGCCCGGGCCCGGCCGCTCGTGCACTGACACACATGACACGTCAGGTACACAATGACTCACACACAGACACAGACACAGACGCAGACGCAGACACACACATGCACACACACAGACGCACACACACACACAGACGCGGACACACACACACACACACACACACACACGGGGACTGACACACACGCATACACACACACACACACACACACACACACACACACACACACACGGGACACACACACACACACACACACACACACACACACACACACGCACACACACACACACACCGTGGAGCAGAGAAAGAGAGAGAGATAGACAAGCACACTGAAACACATGCACACTAATCAGTGCGCACCGGCCAGCGCGCACTCACGCGATACACATTCATAGAGGTATGGATTGCACTGCATAGCCTTGTACTGTTTTGCAGTTACACATTTATATCTTACAACACTGACACGCCACATCGTCTGACTCAACTGGTTTGGGACGATATGATACTCTTCTGTATGTATTTTCACGTGGTAAAGCAAAGACCGGCGTGTTTAGATACATGCAGCCGTCGGGTGCAAGTGAGGATATCTTGCCACATCATGCGTAACTCAATCGCATGATGAAAACATATATTGATTTAAATAAAGACATAGATTAACAACAACAACAACAAAAAGTCACACCATTCCACGCCTAACATCACGACACACCACGTGAATCGTGTCATCATTCATGTGCACTTGCCCGCATCATACAGAATTCCCCGTTCAAAGTAAGACAGAAAAAAAGGACTGGACATCATGTGCCTCTTTACAGCACTCCAACGCTTCAACTCTCAAGTGGGCTTTTCCAGGGCACAAATAGGGCATATGCAAATAACCTGGGTCAACCAGTCGCCTGTAACATCCGGGACCGTATGGGAAAAAAAAAACTGCGCTGTCGTCTGCTGAGGATCCAAGATAGGCCAACTGTGTCGTTGGTGTGACTAATATTCAGATAATAAACCGCACTGTTTGCATTCTGAGGCGGAACTGATATAAGAGGGAGAGAGCGACGGTCCCTAGCTCATTGTGAGATACTGTATCAGCCAAGACACACTACTCAGATCAAAAGGTTTCGAACTTCTACATCTACTCAAGTTTCGAGTGGCTTGCTACTGACGTCGTTGACAGCGGGGAAGAAAAACTAAGAGATAACACACTTTGAGCAGATATTCATCAAAGACTGATTGAGTGGAAGAAGAGCACGCTTATTATACCTGCAGGGACTTTGCAGTTTTCACGTTTGGGGAATGTTTTGCTGTAATCCATTGAAAGGTGAGATTTAGTTATCCATGGATAAGAATTATGGTCTGATCTTGCTTTGTTTCTTCCACCCTTTCCGATGTTCTTCTTTTACCCGTTATTCCTCAGTACTTTTCATAGTGTATTTAGTTACTTTCTTTCTACACTTTCGTCTTATTTTTTGTTTTGTGTTTGATTTTGTATTCCTCACGTTCCGTTTAATGCCATTTCTCAAGTTTTCTTTCACTGGGAGGCCCCTCCTTGCAGCTGAAGAAAGTTCTATTCTTTCTTTATGGATACTCATCTTCCTGCGCTGGTTTCCTTTTCACTTATCTGACCCCCCCCCTCTCTCTCTCTCTCTCTCTCTCTCTCTCTCTGTCTCTCTCTCTCTGTCTCTCTCTCTGTGTCTCATCCGTGTAATAAGCTGAGTTTTCGATGCGGGAAATTTTGCACAAGAACGAAAGCATCATACCATGACCATCATTATGAAGCACCTGTGTCTTGACCGCCTTGTGTAACGTGAAGCTGACTGTTGCAGGCAGACGACAGAGGAAGGAATGGGGGGACTCGTGGAAGGTGAAGGTGGTGGTGGTGGGTGACGGGCGGAGCGGCAAGACGTGCCTCATCCAGCGGTACTGCTGTGGCACCCTGCCCCCCACCTACACCCCCACCCTGTTCGACACCACCACCACCACCAGCCTTGTAGAGGGGAGGAAGGTGAGCCGCTTTTACATTTTTATTTATTCCATTTCAATTTTTAAACTGCTTCTCTCTGTCTCGGTCGGTCTCTCTGTTCAGGTCAGTTCTCCCTCCCTCTCTCCCCCTCTCTCTGTCTCTGTCTCTCTCTGTCTCTCCTTCTCTCTCTCTCCCCCCCCCCCTCTCTCTCTCTCTCTCTCTCTCTCTCTCTCTCTCACTATTTCCCTCTTTGTCTCAGTTCTGTCTCTTTCTCTCACTGTCACTTTCTTACAACACCAATTTACATGTACACACGCGCACACACACACACACACACACACACACACACACACACACACACACACACGGGATTTTATGACAATAAATGAAGTCGAGTCAAGTCAGTCAAGTCAAGTCACACACACACACACACACACACACACACACACACACACACACACACACACACGCACTGGCACACACACACACACACACACACACACACACACACACACACAGGCACGCACACGCAAACACACACACACACACACACACAGGCACGCACACGCAAACACACACACACACACACACACACACACACATACACACACAGAGGCACTGTAGCTGATGTAATGTGTTCTATGTTCTCTAAATTGTCCAAAATAAAGCGAATTAACTGGAGGCCCGTGGGCGCTGGTGGTTCATGAAGACCTGATGCATTGTAAGACTGAAGACATACTAAAAATAAAGACACTGAAACTAAACACAACTGTCGACGACTTGATATTATAAGGGGGGTGGGGGGGGGGGACTACACTCGTACCGCGAGACCTACAATGGCCACTCCCTTTCAACGTTTCACTTAATCGCATTCCTAACTAAACGAGCGCAACAAGTTATTTCGCTGCATGCAACTGAAGGGCCGGGTAAAGAATGTTGGTATCTGAGGCTAGACATGTCAAAACATAGTTTTGACCTTAAGGGCGTCACGCCGATGAGGTCGTTAAACTCAACTCTACAACATATTGGGATAGACCCCAGTCCTACGGTGATTCTAATCAGTCAGAATTAATCAGGGCAAGACTGCATCGCTGCGGTCTGACGCAGGCCTGGTTATCTTTTGTCGTCGGTCATCTACTGTTTCGCTGATCTTGATGAGAACAGGCCCAGACATTTAGATAAGCTTCCTAGCCCTTTCATTTCATCATTATTTTATTATTATTATTATTATTATTTTTTATCTTGTCAGTGATTTGGTGCACTGGCTCTGCTCAGTTCTAAACGGCCTCTAGCTGGGTGCGTCACATTGTGTAATGGTTTCATTTATTGGCGATCCCTTCTCTGTCGCAATACGTAGATAAAGGTTGCACACAGTTTTAAAGTTTTGATTAATGTGATGTCACTGACTGGACCTTACGACGACAATCAAGGCTAATAAAGATGAACAGCATCATGCTTCAGTCCCACTTTCCCACAGCGCCTTAACAGATGTGGTGTAGCGTATATATGGATTTGTCTGAACGCAGTGACGCCTTTTTGAGAGACTGGGCAAGTGAAAAAAAGTCTCCTGACACCCCTGTCAAGATAAAAGCCGACATGATTATATTCATAATCTGTACGGAATAGTATCAGTCCAACTGAACACGAGCGATTTTACTTCACATTTCACTTCGGACTGTGTAGATTTTAAGTCTTCACAGTAAGATTTTTTCCCCCCATAGTATCGGCTTTGTGTGTGTGTGTGTGTGTGTGTGTGTGTGTGTGTGATTTTTTTTTCCATAGTATCGGCTTTGTGTGTGTGTGTGTGTGTGTGACAGAGAGAGAGACAGAGAGACAGAGAGAGACAGAGAGAGAGAGAGAGAGAGAGAAACAAAAACAACAAAAACCAACCCATCCACTCACCTTTCTCCTCTGTTCTTCACCCACACAGGTGCAGCTGGTGATACAGGACACTGCCGGCCAGGAGGACCTGGATCAGTTACGGCCGCCCTGTTACCTGCACAGTGACGTCGTCATCATCTGCTTCCCGGCCGACTGCGAGGACAGCTGGGAGCGGGTGGGGCGGGTGTGGGTGCCAGAGGCCAGGCGGTACTGCGGCAAGCACGTGCCACTCGTACTAGTGGCCAACAAGACAGACCTGGCCCACAGCCGTCCTGGCAACACCACGACCCTCAACATGAACGACACTACTCAAGGCATTGACTTGGTCCATCCTTCACGAAATGGTCTTCCGTCCGAGAATCCTTCCTTTCAGCTCTCCGAAGAAGGTTCCTTCCAGTCTGAGACTGTATTTCGTAACTCCAGACTTTCGCGCCTTCAGGAGGACGTGGGAGACAAACGCCGGTCAGCGGACAGTGGGTTCTTTGGGTCCACGGAGAATCTAGTCCCGTGTGGTGTGGAAGAAGAGAAGCGTTCTCTCCTGAGACAGAGCCGTTCCAAAGCGGACAGAACGAAACACACCTCTACGGACCAGTGTGTAGGACAGTACGGAAGTACAGAACAAAGGGGTCGCAGCCTTGCCACCCAGGTAGGGGCAGTGGGGTACTTTGAAACCTCGGCAGTCCTCGACCAGGGTATCGAACAGGCCTTCCAGTCCGCTCTTGCCGCAGCCATGGCTTCTAAACAGTGGAAGAAAAAGTACAGGTTGTGATGCAGTGGAAGAAGTATCAATTGTGACAACGAAAAAAAAAACAGTCACAGACAGCCGAGACCAGTTGATTTACAACTTTTGTGTTGTTTACACACGTGCGTCAAAAACAATATAGGTTGTGACTTCGTATGTAAATAAAGCCACAGCTTTCTTGCTGTTGGGGACAAACAAGACCAGTTGTGATACTGTATGGTTCTGTGTAAAAACGAGAGTATGCAGTGTATCCTTGTGACATTGCAGTTCTGTACGTGCAATAGTGAATATTAATCACGAAGAACGAACATTCGAATACGAATGAGCGTTTGTAAATTATTAAATAAATGAATGCACAAATGCACATGAGTGTTAGTAAATTACAAAGAGTGAATGTATGAATACATATATATGAGTGCTTGTAAATTATCAAGAATGAATTTTCGAATACATGCACATGTTTGAGCTGTTGTTTTTTTCAGTGAAAGGTGTCCATTATTATTTAAAAACATTTTTTTAGTGAATGATGAGTACATGATTTTATGATGAATAAAAATAGAAAAAGAGCGACATTTTGAATAAAGTTCTCACGGACGAATGGCAGAATGGATGGACAAATGATGAAGGAATGGGTGAATGCATAAAATAATGTGTTGCACAGCCACTATGTCAGTTGTGCGATACTTTCTTTCGTTCAAATCATCACCCTCGTGAACACGAAGATTTGACTGAAGTAACATCTGTTTGTCTTTTGCTCTCTTCATATGATTTACAAGGATGCATCGCATTGAAGGAGAGGAAAGACGTACGAACGCATGCACGCACGTACAGGCATTTATACACATTCGCGAATGCGCGAGCACGCGGACACAAGAACAAAGATTTCTGCAAGATGTTTGTTTCCTACTAGAATGAAAACGCATCACACCAGTGTAAGACGCTTTTACGCAGAGTAGGTTGTGTTGTTACTGATTATAAACATTAGAAGCAGACCTTCATTTACCATGCACTAATAACCTTTTCACTGCCAAACTCGGATTTATGCAGCAGCTAGGTAGAGGACATCATGTCACAGAAGGGTGACCAGATCATGGGTCTGTTATCCATGAACCTACTGCTCTTTATGTTCGGTGGTAGGGTAGGACATATTATTTTCTACACATTACAAGGTACGAATCCCCAGCTATTCTTAGACACCCTATTTTCTGCGTTTATAACACAAGCGAATTTTGCACTCTAAATTGACCGGCGGTGAAAGGGTTAAAGAAAATTCAAAATGTTAAAGGCGTTCCATGTCATCTGCTTCGCTGGCCTGCAGATGTTGTACTTCTCTGGTGACATGTATTGCACATGTGGCAGCATTGTAGCTAATAATATCGCATATGTTTAGCATTTCCTGTGGCTTCTTGTGCTACCTTATCATTTACATCAACTCAAATACTGAAAAAGAATGGGAAAAATGAAAAGAAAACAAGGAAGAAGAAAGACAAACGCCGCATCAACATAAAATATTACTCCATTTTTACATGACATAGTCAATACTCTTTGCTAAAGTCCGGGCAGTGATTCGCTTTCTCTCTCTTTAACTCACTCAGTACGGCCAGTCCTCTCTTCTCCTCTACACAGACCCATCGGATGTCCAGTGGGTGTCTGAATGACCCAACGTTTAGCTTCCGTCGTCAGAATTGTGGTATTCTTTGTCAACATTCACCTCTTCAGTATAAGAGCGTTCCGCTTGCAATATTTTGATGATGGTAATTTGGATGAAACGCTGTTAACGTCGTCTCTTTCGCTGTTCGTATGGAAAGAGTTAAAAAGAAATGCAGATATTTCTTAATCGGTGTTTTGTGGACCAGTCACAAAGCACTATGTGCGAAAACTGTAAATATCGCTCATAAATGAATTATTCAGTTGTTTCCCAACGCCACGGAAAAGTGTGGAATGAACGCCACATTAACATGAGGAGACGAAAAGTAACAACAGCTAAGATGAGCATTCAGTCAATGGTCACTTGTGCATTCAGCAGACACTTCACTGAACGACTGCAAGGTTAAGGGGAACCTGACGACACTTGGTCAAGGGTACCGCCTTCGTCTTTATTCCCATGAAAACGAAAGAAGAAATCAATGAATTAATAAAAAAGAAAATGTTAAGATATACACTGAAAAAACAAACAAACAAACAAAAAAGCCAAAAAAACCCACATCAAAACCATGCCAAGATGTTTTCGTTTTCCATTAAGAAGTGGAAGAATCGAAACAAGAATGTACGTCATGACTAACATGAGGATTAATCACACACACACACACACACACACACACACACACACATATATATATATATATATATTGAAATAAATCAAATGAAATGTATCTACTAGCTTCAAATCACTAGCATCGAAAAATAGCATTCTTCACAGGACAGCAAATAACAGTACTAAATGAAATCATCAAGCTAAATACATGTTGTTTCAGTCATAACAATGCACAAAGAGCAAAGCAATTGTTCTGGATGGAATCATTACTGACGTCTACAGCTAATACAGATCACATTTGGGACTTGCTGAAGTGTTCTTTTGAAGTACTTGTGAAAAGATTTGCCTAAAAGAACGTACGTCATCTGGCCAAGTTCATCTGGTAGCGTATTCTATTAAAAAAACAACAACAACAAAAACAATAACTTTTTTTTTTCTTAAGAAGGTCTTGTGATTCATCTGTAAGGACATATTTACCTCCCATGACCTCTGGCTAACGTCAAAAGTAAAAACGATCGATATTATGAAACATTACACTAATGTATATTTCCCCTCTAAACAGCATTGGAACCAATCCAAAACCTTACGAGAAATCACCTCATCCATCTTGAAACAGAGGTCATTCATCCTGTAACCTTGACCTTTTCTTGTCAAAGTCATTTTGGACCTGTCACATTTTCGAGAAGTGCCACAGATGCATCTCTGTTTTAACTCTCTCCATACGAACGGCGAAAGAGACGACGTTAACAGCGTTTCATCCCAATTACTATCATCAAAATATTGCAAGCAGAACGCTCTTATACTGAAGAGGTAAATGTTGACAAAGAATACCACAGTTCTGACGACGGAAGCTAAAGGTTGGGTCATTCAGACACCCACTGGACATCCGAGGGGTCTGTGTAGAGGAGAAGAGAAGACTGGCCGTACTGAGTGAGTTAACAATTTGGGTAAAGTGAGTAAATCATTTAACTGGTTTTACTGATCTTTAGCAACTCGCCAGAGTCCAAATTGAGAACGGAGAGAAGAAATCTAATAAAACGCAAATCAAATGCTGAAATCATTACAACTAATGAGAAAAAGTGTTGGTGTTCATGTTTGTTTTAACATTATCGTTTTCCACTTTCTTTTTGTTCTTCTTCCTCCCCCTCTTCCACTTCTTTTCTCATCAGTAAGCAAGGCACAAACGCAAATCAGTTTGATGTCACCGGGAGATCAGCCATGTTCCACAATTCAGTTCAGTATTTCAAGGAGGCGTCACTGCGTTCGGACAAATTCATATACACTACACCTCATCTTGCTAAGCATATGTCTGACCAGCAGCGTAACCCAACGCGCTTAGTCAGGTCATGTTCCACAATGCAAGCCCACTACTGAGCATAAACCCTAGTTGATCGAACGGGCCCATACTCTTATGAAACTCCAGACTGACAGACCAATAAACAGACTGAGAGAGAAGAACACACACACACACACGCACACA
>NC_134898.1:31652435-31654935 GCF_041734735.1 Babylonia areolata
TCCTGCATTATGATAATGAGTGCTGTGTGTGTATGTGACATTGTCCTGCATTGTGATAATGAGTGGTGTGTGTGTGTGTGTGTGTGTGTGTGTGTGTGTGTGTGTGTGTGTGTGTGTGTGTGTGTGTGTGTGTGTGTGACATTGTCCTGCATTGTGATAATGAGTGGTGTGTGTGTGTGTGCGTGTGTGACATTGTCCTGCATTGTGATAATGAGTGTTGTGTGTGTGTCTCTGTGTGTGACATTGTCCTGCATTGTGATAATGAGTGCTGTGTGTGTGTCTCTGTGTGTGACATTATCCTGCATTGTGATAATGAGTGCTGTGTGTGTGTGACATTGTTCTGCATTGTGATAATGAGTGCTCTGTGTGTGTGTGTGTGTGTGTGTGAAATTGTCCTGCATTGTGAAAATGAGTGTTGTGTGTGTGTGTGAGACATTATCCTGCATTGTGATAATGAGTGATGTGTTTGTGTGACATTGTCCTGCACTGTAATAAAGAGTGTTGTGTTTGACATTGTTCTGCATTGTGATAATGAGTGCTCTGTGTGTGTGTGTGTGTGTGTGTGTGTGTGTGTGTGTGTGTGTGTGTGTGTGTGAGTGCGTGTGTGTGACATTGTCCTGCATTGTGATGATAAGTGGTGTGTGTGTGTGTGTGTGTGTGTGTGTGTGTGTGTGTGTGTGTGTGTGTGTGTGTGTGTGTGTGTGTGTGTGTGACATTGTTCTGCATTGTGATAATGCGTGCTGTGTGTGTGTGTGTGTGTGACATTGTCCTGCACTGCAATAAAGAGTGTTGTGTTCGACATTGTCCTGATTCGTGATGTGATGTCCGTGTGTGTGACATTGTCCTGCATTGTAATGATAAGTGTTGTGTGTCAAATTGTCCTGATATGTGATCTGGGTTACATTATCATCGATTGCAATGAGTGCTTTGTGTGATATTGTCCTGCGTCGTAATGAGTGATGTATGTGACTCGGACATTGCCATGCACTGCAATGAGTGCTGTGTGTGACATTGTCCTGCATTGTAATGAGTGATATGTGTGTGACATTGTCCTGCATTGTAATGAGTGATATGTGTGTGACATTGTCGTGCATTGTAATGAGTGCTGTGTACGTGTGTGACATTGTCGTGCATTGTAATGAGTGCTGTGTACGTGTGTGATATTATCCTCCATTGTAATGAGTGCTGTGTACGTGTGTGACATTGTCGTGCATTGTAATGAGTGCTGTGTACGTGTGTGACATTGTCCTGCATTGTAATGAGTGCTGTGTGTGACATTGTCGTGCATTGTAATGAGTGCTGTGTACGTGTGTGACATTGTTCTGCATTGTAATGAGTGCTGTGTACGTGTGTGACATTTTCCTGCATTGTAATGAGTGCTGAGTGTGTGACATTGCCCTGCACTGTAATGAGTGCTGTGTGTGTGACATTGCCCTGCACTGTAATGACTGCTGTGTGTGTGACATTGCCCTGCACTGTAATGACTGCTGTGTGTGTGACATTTCCCTGCACTGTAATGAGTGCTGTGTGTGTGTGTGTGTGTGATGTGTGTGTGTGTGTGTGTGTGTGTGACATTGTCCTGCATATATATACATATGCACACCCGCACGTTCCAATATTCCGTTGCTCACACAGTGTAGGCATGCATACACACACATACCTCATCCTCTACCCCCCTCACCCCTCACCCCCCCACTCCCCCACACACACACACACACAGACGCACGTACGCACGCAAAACTCTCCTGACACTTGTGTACACTTACACCCTCGCGCACGCACACAAACACACAGACCCACACATGCACACAAACACACACGCACGGAGGCTGCCACTGATTAGCCGCAAGAGGGATGGGAAAAACTCTGATGCCAAGAACGTGGCGTCTAGTGTGTTGCTCAGTCTATTGTATCCGGAAAATATAAAAAGTATGACCATGTAGTTTTTGAATGTGAAAGTTGCGCATTGCCTTATGCCACTCTGGGCTTCCCATTCCATTTTCAATTTTCTGCATGAGGTTCATTGAGTCGGTTAGAATCATGGCATGTTGGTTTCCAGGCACTATGGATAGACGATAGCCACTGGAGGGCATATGTCACAGCTTCAACTTCCATCGTTAGGCTGGAGGTTGTGATTTTGTAGGCAGCATTCTCTTCCCAAATTGTATTTCCATTTTGTTTCGCAGTGAATCCCCAACCGGATTGGTCTTTGGTGACTGAGCCATCTGTGTATATGATGATGTCCTCTTCTTTACTGTTTTCTTCTATGAGTAGCTTCACTTCCGCATCAGTTTTGCCCTCTGGCCATTCCCGACAATGTCTTCCTAGAGTAGGTGAAATGGCTGTGCTGAATAGGTGGTTGAAGTTTTGCGGGTTTTCCTCCCATTCTTTTTGTTTCTTTCAGGTCTTGTAATCGGCATACTAGCTGGATTGTGTCTTCTGCTTGCCCCATCCATGATCTTCCTCGTCCTAGGCGGCTGCCTTTTGGTTCTTTGACTGC
>NC_134898.1:31659935-31664935 GCF_041734735.1 Babylonia areolata
CTTTCAGGGTTGAGCAGCGACTTGTATGTTGGGCCCGCTGTTGTGTGGACTCGCTGCCTTCAGTGTACACGGGCCGTGTTTATAACAGGCCAAGGTGGACACTTTCCTCAAAATATGTCAACATCTGGAGGTAGATAATGATGAACAAGCCACGTTGTCTGATCGTGTATTCTTCTTCTTCTGCGTCGTGGGCTGCAACTCCCACGTTCACTCGTATGCACACGAGTGGGCTTTTACGTGTATGACCGTTTTTAACCCCGCCATGTAGGCAGCCATACTCCGTTTTCGGGGGTGTGCATGCTGGGTGCGTTCTTGTTTCCATAACCCACCGAACGCTGACATGGATTACGGGATCTTTAACGTGCGTATTTGATCTTCTGCTTGCATATACACACGAAGGGGGTTCAGGCACTAGCAGGTCACATATGTTGACCTGGGAGATCGTAAAAATCTCCACCCTTTACCCACCAGGCGCCGTCACCGTGATTCGAACCGGAGATCCTCAGATTGACAGTCCAACGCTTTAACCACTTGGTTATTGCGCCCGTCAGAAATCTTGCATTCAAAATGCTGGAGTTTTGCGGGGATAGAGTTGATGCGTGCATCACCAAGGACATGACAATGAACAAACTTCCAGAACACTTTGAGGCAGATATTCTTATATCAAACAGAGGCAAAAAATACCACTTGTGTACATACGAGTGAACGTGGGAGTTGCAGCCCACAAACGCAGAAGAAGAAGAAGACAGATATTCCACTCACATTATACTGTGAGAGACTTGCTTTTTGAGCCTTTCTTTCCTCTTTTGTCTAAAATAAACGAGAAAACGAACGTCTCGTCAGTTGGTATTATTAACGCAATAAGGGCAATAACCCTTTTCGCACGCAAGTGCAAGTTGCAAACGGTATGGCTTGGAGTTACGTCCCTTACCATAGTCTCCCATAGTATGATGAAAGATTATGCCCGAAATGTAATTATTTTGTCAGTTTCAGTTTGGTTGTTGTTTTTTGTCAGTGACTGGAGATGAATTTCATTTCGTCATAGTAAGTCCTCTTTATAATGATGTACGACATGATTTGATTCCCAAACGCTTATTCTAGACTAATGGCTTCTTATTCAAGAAAACGTTTACTTTCAGGTACAAACTTTATAAATAATTATGGGAAATATCTGTTAGAAGAGTATAACATTACAACCGAAATAATGAGCCCAGCTTCATAATCAGAACTGTTTCAATGAGTTTACCCATGTAAGAGATTGACTTATCGTTATTTTCGTCAAATATTCATGTTTCGGTATGCTTTTAATACGTGTATGCATTTTGACAATCTGACGTTTTATTCACTTCATGAGTGTTGTTTATACAGTTCAGTTATTAGTTGTTGTTTTTTTATGTTTGCTTTGTTCTTGTAAACAAAACCTTATTCAGTAAACATGTTATGCATGTACACATAGACAGCAGAGCAACAACAAGCTAACAGCTTATATCGTGGTATCCCTCCCAAAAAAAAAGAGTGGACGAAAAATTAAATCTTGAATCTCGAATCATGTCCGTTTTGCTTCACTGACTGACTGCAAGGGTCAGACACTTTTGTACGTTTCCAAACAAATCCAAGCCCTCTCCCCCCCCCTCCACACACACACACACACACACACACACACACACATACCCCTTCCCCCCCTAACCCCCTCACACACACACACACATACCCCTTCCCCCCCTAACCCCCTCACACACACACACACACACACACATACCCCTTCCCCCCCTAACCCCCTCCCACACACACACACACACACACACATACCCCTTCCCCCCTAACCCCCTCACACACACACACACACACACACACACATACCCCTTCCCCACACACACACCCTCTTCCCCCCCTAACCCCCTCCCACACACACACACACACACATACCCCCTTCCCCCCCTAACCCCCTCACACACACACACACACACACACATACCCCTTCCCCCCCTAACCCCCTCCCACACACACACACACACACACACATACCCCTTCCCCCCTAACCCCCTCACACACACACACACACACACACACACATACCCCTTCCCCCCCCTAACCCCCTCACACACACACACACACACACACACACATACCCCTCCCCCCCCTAACCCCCTCACACACACACACACACATACCCCTTCCCCCCCTAACCCCCTCACACACACACACACACACACACACACACATACCCCTTCCCCCCCTAACCCCCTCCCACACACACACACACACACACACACACACGCACCCCTCCCCCACCCCTCCCCTCCGTGTCGTGTCAGTGGGCAGATTTCTACCAAAGTTTGTACAGTCACGGCAGGTTGCTCACGTGAAGGTTCGCGTCTCAATTCAATACACGTAACACGGAGACTGGCAGTCAGCGGCACGGTGGGGCTGTGGTCAATGTAAACATGTGAAGAAATTATCAGCGGGTGTGATACTGTACTACTGGGAGAGCTGACGACATCTGTGGTGAAGTGTGAACGGTGTGTGTGTGTGTGTGTGTGTGTATGTGTGTGTGTTTGTGTGTATGTGTGTATGCGTGAGAGAGAGAGAGAGAGAGAGAGAGAGAGAGAGAGAGAGAGAACGACGAACGAAAGAACGAAATTTTATTTCATGAGGGTAAGGGAACAAGCATGGTTGCTTTTTTTTAACATCCGGCCCTCTGGGCAAAGCTGACAAAAAAGAAAGAAAAAAAGTAAGAAAAATGCATCTACAAAAGCAAATTCTTTACACACACACACACACACACACACACACACACACACACACAGAAGTAAGCATGCACATCACATAATTATATACATCAATAATAATATGCATTGTACATGTACAAATGATTCAGAAATGGAGGATAGAGAAAGCAAGAATGAAAAAAAAAGAAAAAAAAACGGGTGGAGAAATAGAGAGACAGGTAGACAGAGAGATATAAAGACAGATAGACAGGCGTAAACGCAATAATCAATAAGAGTCAATTTGAAATTTTGGATAATATTATTATAACAATGTGAAGCACGTTTACAGGTTTTTTTCAAGAGATACGCACGATATGTGTTTTTTTTAATATAGAGATGCTTTTAACTGTGTCCACATTCATACATGATAACATTTCATTCCATAAGCAAACCCCAGAGTAAGAAAGACTAGACTTGAATAGATCAATCCTTGGAAGCGGTACAGAAATCTTGTGTACATTACGGTGGAGTGATGGCCTAGAGGTAACGCGTCCGCCTTGGAAGCGAGAGAATCTGAGTGCGCTGGTTCGAATCACGGTTCAGCCGCCGATATTTTCTCCCCCTCCACTAGACATTGAGTGGTGGTCTGGACGCTAGTCATTCGGATGAGACGATAAACCGAGGTCCCGTGTGCAGCATGCATTTAGCGCACGTAAAAGAACCCACGGCAACAAAAGGGTTGTTCCTGGCAAAATTCTGTAGAAAAATCCACTTCGATAGAAAAAACAAATAAAACTACACGCAGGAAAAAATACAAAAAAAAAAAAAATGGGTGGCGCTGTAGTGTAGCGACGCGCTCTCCCTGGGGAGAGCAGCCCGAATTTCACACAGAGAAATCTGATGTGATAAAAAGAAATACAAATACAAATACAAATAACAAATCTATTTTGAAGAGAAGGGGGAGAAGAACCATACATAATTCTAAACATAAATAGCGCCTTATTTTAGTTAAGTTTAGTTGTTAGTGAAAGAATATCCTGAGCTCGGTAATCAGAAGGACTCGGGGATGGGGGGATGGGGGGGGGGGGAGACAGGCAGAGAGACAGAGAGAAAGACAGACAGACAGACAGAGACAGAGGCAGAGACACAGAGAGAGAGAGAGAGAGAGAGAGAGAGAGAGAGAGAGCCTAGAGAGAACGAACGAACGAACGAACGAACGAATCTTTTTTTAATGAGGGAAGTGGAATCAGCATGTATATGCTTTTTTTACATCCAGCCTTCAGGGCAAATAGAAATGAAATCAAAACGAGAGAGAGAGAGAGAGAGAAGAGAGAGAGAGAGAGAGAGAGAGAGAGAGAAGAGAGAGAGAGAGAGAGAGACTGTATGTGTATACCACCCACTCTCAAATACGTCTGACCCTCACATGGTTTACCAAAGCATGTAGAGTTGAGTTTAACGACCTATCGGCTATAACCAAAGCATGTCAACAGCCGAAAATAGCAAAAATAATGAGGCCAGGAGATGAAATGATTAACAAATAGTAAAGAGTTGTAACTCTCTCCATTCACAAGGTACACAACTTCAAGTCAGTGCTGCTTACGCTACCGATTCAGCTAGCACACAGGCAAATAAAAGGTACATTGGAACCAACCTAGACACTTCCTCTAAAAAAAAAAAAAAAGGAAGCGCCGGGCCTGTCCTTATACCGACCATTTGACATGTGCATACAGCAGCAAAGACAAGAAAATTAATGTGCAAACATAAATTAGCTTTTACGCAAGACTGGCATAGCCTCTTTAATCCTGAACAAGCCACACAGAACACATGGACAATACAGAACAAACACATGGTTGCCTCGGTGGTTTTTCAAGTGGAAATTAACAAATACCGTTGCATCGTGAGAGGGATCCGCACTGCTGACAAACACCGAGACTTAGCAACTACTTGTCAGCAGCTGAGCAGACCGATTCAGCTCCTTCACCTACATACAGGCTCAGCAAGGTAAATAGAGAACGATTTCACTTTAAGGAACGTTCAACGTCTTCAAATAATAATACTGTAATTAATTCTCTTTTTTTTTAATTACAGTATTATTATTCATTTAGTTAGTTATCTTTTTTTTCTTCTTTTCTTTACGCTTATAGTTGACTTCATCAAGTTTTTGCGCCTTATACATATTATTATTAGTAGTAGTAGTTCTTTTTCATGTATTTATCTTTTTTTTCTTTCTTTTTTTCTTCTTTTTTTTCCCTCAAGGCCTGACTAAGCGCGTTGGGTTTCGCTGCTGGTCAG
>NC_134898.1:31669935-31724935 GCF_041734735.1 Babylonia areolata
CCTGTTGACTGTAGGCTATTGTATATCAATATCTTATTGGAACTTTCTCCTTTGCTGTATTCTTTAACCACAGGATGGGTATGTGAATGTCCTCCACCATGTTTTCTCAAATACAATGCTCACTTCCTCGCGTTTCTCTTTTTGTAATGCTAACATGTATTTTTCGTCACTTAAAAGATCATAAAAATAATTTAGGTTTCCTACAGGGATAAATGTTCACGTATAAATGCGGATATATAAATAGTGTCAGGATTCATGTACGTTTTAATATTTTTCAATTATATTGTGTTAGTTTCAAAAGATTACACTTTTTTTTCTTTTCATGCATTCCGTCTGTAAGGAAATAGAAGGGACATAACTGATAGAGAGCTGAAAAAAAAAGATAAGTTTCGTTTATGAAAAGATTAACATGAATAGAATTTTCAGAATTGTTCCATCGTACTTGTTAATTAAAACAAAACAAAACAAAACACTACAGGCATGTTCATTTGAAAAAAACACATTAAGGCGCAAGACTTTGTCTATTGCTGGAACTGTCATAAAAGTGATTCATCATAGAATCTTAGACTTTAAGAATGAAAGGAGTTCACAAAACAAGATATAATTCAGGTCCAAACTCTCCATCCCGAAAACGGAAGCCATGACTTTCATAATTTCTAAAGATTTTTTTATCTTTGGTTAGAAATTTATTCAGCAAAAGTTTCGTCCGTGAATGTGACAGAGGGAAAACATAGCAAAGTGATAAAAAACATTTAAACAAATCAATGATAAACGAGCTACTTTAAATGCAACCAAATGACGCTGAACTCAACATGAATGGTGTCCCTTCCCTTTACTTGCTTCCCCAACCTAGGTTTTGATTGATTGATTGACGGGCGCAATAGAGTGGTTAAAGTGTTGGACTGTCAATCTGAGGGTCCCGGGTTCGAATCACGGTGACGGTGCCTGGTGGGTAAAGGGTGGAGATTTTTACGATCTCCCAGGTCAACATATGTACAGACCTGCTAGTGCCTGAACCCCCTTCGTGTGTATATGTAAGCAGAACATCAAATACGCACGTTAAAGATCCTGTAATCCATGTCAGCGTTCGGTGGGTTATGGAAACAAGAACATACCCAGCATGCACACCCCCGAAAACGGCGTATGGCTGCCTACATGGCGGAGTAAAAACGGTCATACACGTAAAAGCCCACTCGTGTGCACACGAGTGAACGCAGAAGAAGAAGAAGACTGATTGATTGATTGATTGATAAGGATACTTACATAGCGCTTATCCTCGGTCAGCTCTAAGCACTTTACAAACACTGAGTCATTTACACAATAGGCTGCCTACCTGGGTAGAGCCGACTGACGGCTGCCATTGGGCGCTCATCATTCGTTTCCTGTGTCATTCAGTCAGATGTCAGGCACGCACACCTACACACTCAAACTTGTAACATTTAACTTTTTTTATTGTTTTAAACCACATGTGTAACCCACGTTTTAAGTCACTCGAGGAGTTACTGCAATACATGTTCCCTGGGACCATTCCTGTTGTTTTGTCTGGTTCTTGGAATGTTTGCTAGTAGTCCGTTTCACATACAGTATTGGTGTGTATATTATGTTGCAGTGACACATTGAATTCTCCGTTTATATGACTACATCGTGGAACTTCTACTTTTGGGGTGTTGTTCCAATATGAAAGCATATATAGAGATAGATATATACAGTATGAAGCGATAACTTTTGACAACGAATAGTCAAATAAGATTAGATGTCAAACTTTGTACATGTTATCCTAGATTTCTTAATCCTGCATGCTAAATTCTATAAGTGTAGAGTAGATAACCTCCGTCATTCTGATTCCCTCGCATCTTTTAAATCTCGTCTCAAAACTCACCTTTTCCCTCAGCAATAAATTCAGTTGTGGCAGGTCCACTTCCTTTGCGTTAGCTGTGCTTGACTATGTGTGTATACATATGTATGTGTACATAACTACATGCATGTATATGAATGTGTATTGTGTGTGCGTGTGTTTATGTAAGTTTGTGCCTGCCTATGTGTGCGTATGTGTTAGGGTAGCTGTTAGATATGTTAAAATGTATGTATGCAGTGTGCATGTGTGCATGTGCGTGTGTGTGTGTGTGTGTGCGCGCGCGCGCGCAGTCGCATTTTGGTGTGTGCATATAACATTGATGTAATGTTTTATGTTCACAAAAGCGTTTTTGTAAAGCATCTAGGGCAGATTTCTGGATAGTGTGCTATACAAGTATCCATTATTTTTTTTTTTTTTTTATTATTATTAGATTGCATACCACCAGGAAACCTTTCTGCGTCAAATTCACGATACAACCTAGAAAAATATTTGTCATACATAAATGTGTGTCGCACATCACTTAGAACAAAGTGGTTTTATTTACTACATGCCACTGATAAAGATAAATCCACCTTTGCACAGTAGTATAATTATATATTTATCCTTTATTTGCAGAATCAAAACAGTTCTCGAGATCAAAACAATTATCTTGCACAGCATAAGTAGGTCATAGAATAAAAGAAATATATGTATTACATTGATTTGTATTGTAACTTAAGTCATCCACATTAATGAAGATTCAGCTTGTCCAAATTCTGGAAATTCTTCTCTCTTTTTTTCTTTTTTTTCTTTGCGTGCGTTTGTGTTTGTGTGGATGTGGACACGTATAAGATATACATGTTCTGTAAGTAAATATATGGCAAGTTCTGTCAAAGTGTTCCATTTTTATTCTTCTGGTTTATCGTTTTCTTGCATGCATTTTTGTCGCCATTATATACATTTGTAAGATCTTTAATAAAAAAAAAAAAGTTTAAGAAATACAGAAAAAAAAACCTTGGTACATGTCGTTCGTGTCATGTCTTTTTTTTTTCTCCCCACAGATTTGCAATTCCCAGCAGCAGCAGCAGCAATCCAGCAACAACCACCACCACCACCACTACCCCCAGCTGAACAGGTCCTACCACCACCACCACCACCACGACGGGTCCGAGGAGCAGCAGCAGCAGCAGCGGCAGCATCCACGCAAAAAAAGAAGCGTGTGCCGTCAGCAGAAATGCTGCAAATGATGCATGACATGGGCCTCGTGCCCTCTGATCCAAAGGTGAGAGTTGGGTGGTATCCGTTGTTAAGTCAGGGTTATCGAAAGTTACGTGGTAAAGAAAACTTCATTTATTTATTTATTTAGAACTAAATAATTGGGGATTAATTTTTGACTCACTTGTGCGAGAGTCTGTTTTAACCCGGTGTTCAGTTGTCTGTGTGTGTGTGTCTGTAGAAAACTTTAACATTGCAATTTCTATGCAAATACTTTGTCAGTTGACACCAAATTTGGTATAAAAATAGGAAAAAATCATTTTTTTTCCAGTCACTTGTTTAAAACAATATTGCACCTCTAGGATGGACACTTTTTTTTTTTAAAGCCAAATTATATGCGAACTGAATTTACTATTTGTTTGGGTTTTTTTTCTTAAAACTTGGCACTTTGATCTGATATTCTGACACAACAGCAAGAGCAGTCACTTTTATCATTTTTTGTTCAAACAAGAACTTCTTTTGCTAGCATGGAAGTTATATTTCTGGTGCACGTCTTTGGTGCAGATAGTAAAAAAAAAAAAGGGAAATTAATCTAATTAATGCAAGGGGGGTTAATTTGCTTTAAGCTGATCTTTCTCATCATAAACATTACATTTTGAAATTATACTCAATACATAAGTTTGTGTGTTTTACTCTCAGTGTACAGGGCTTTCACTCTGTTCATTCGCCCAAGTGGTCGTTTTCGGAAAATACTAAAATTAATACTAAGAGTGGACTTTATAGATCTATTGGCTGAGCCCTGAAGGTCATTGGCAAAAATCAGTTGCGTACACATATTTATATATATTCAAAGCGCGTGCTCATATTCCTCGCGAACGCGAAGGGCGCCATTTTGTTTCAAGTTGACTTGCCCGTTCAATCCTATATTCAATCGACAGTACACGATAACATGTGATGGAAAGTTGGAGGAGACCGTTAATTATTTATTCAGATAAAGATTTGTAAACGTCTCATCACTTACTGGATTATGCCCCAAGCTGCCATAAAAATATCCACAAAATCAGTCGGAATTCACAGTTTAAAATAATAAACCATGAGAGTTAATAACCTTCCAGAGAAAACGGCTAAATGTTGCAGTGTGATTGCGGCGATAGCCACGTCTCCTTTACCGCGGACTTAAAAAAGAATTCTTAATTGCCCTTAAAGATTTTTTGAATGCCCAAGATACATCAGAATAATATGATTTAAACAGCGTTCTCACTGCGAATACCGCAATCGATTTATCGCCCCTAAAAATGCATGTTTAAATGTTAAATTTTTGAACGTCAGTGAAGGAGCCATGATAGTGTATTAAGACAGTTTCTTCTCACCCGAAGATGCGGGGTTCGAATCTGCCTTCAGGGATATGTGTATATATATATATATATATATATATATATATTTTTTTTTTTTTTTTTTTTTTTTTTTTTTTTAAACACGAAGCTTTATAATAACAAAAACAGAACACATTTTAACGATTAGATTTTTTTTAAGTGTATCACAAGTGAGTCTTGAAGGCCTTGCCTCTCTTGTTCTGTCTTTGGTTTTGTACCAAACGCAGTAACACCTTGTGAAACTGGAGCTGAAACTCGAAGAGCAAATGTCAGTGATGACGGAAGAGATGGGAAGCCACTGAGACGTTATTTTAGTAGTGGTAGTAGTTGTAGTAGCAGCAGCAGCAGTAGTAGTAGTAGTAGTACCGTTATCATTTCCTTGCTTCTGCACAAAATACACAGTCGTGTTGTTGTTTTTTTAAACTAACAGTGTTGCTAGTTTGTCACCGGTTTGTATCTGACCCAACATGTCAAAGTACTGACTGTTCTGTTCAACAGCCTGTCCCTCCAGAAGGGCTGATTCTGGCCCGCATGCAGTTTGAGACCGGTGCCGACGGACCTACCCATGACAGGCGTCCGATAAGAAAACTCAAGAACCTGCTGGACCTGGCGGCTGCCCGACCCAACGACAGCGTAGCTCAGATAATGCTGTTGAGTCCTGCAGTAAGGAACGCAAGATTACCAAAACCACCGCCGATGAAGCGGCTGAAGCCGCTTGAAAACCGGCCACCAAGGAGCCGGCCCCGGCGGCGGGAGAAATCCCGAAGACACGGCGGGCTCTGAGGAAGAGGAGGTCCGGGAAGGTCACCCATGGCCAGTCGTGTTGAAGTCAGACCAGCTTTTGGGTTGTTGGCCACGTTCCCGTCCTCCCCCCCCCCCCCCCCCCCCCCCACTGTATCAGTATCAGAAGCTCAAGGGGGCGTCACTGCGTTCGGTCAAATCCATATACCCTTACACCACATATGCCAAGCAGATGCCTGACCAGCAGCGTAACCCAACGCGCTTAGGCCTTGAGAGAAAAAAAAAATATATATATATATGTATATAATAATTTTTTTTAAATAATAAAATAAAATTTAAAAAATTGTATTTGTATTTTGTATTTATATTTCTTTTTATCACAACAGATTTCTCTGTGTGAAATTCGGGCTGCTCTCCCCAGGGAGAACACGTCACTACACTACAGCGCCATCTTTTTTTCTTTCTCTCTCTCTCTCTCTCTCTCTCTCTCTCTCTGCGTGCAATTTTATTTGTTTTTCTTGTCGAAGTGGATTTTTCTACAGAATTTTGCCAGGAACAACCCTTTTGTTGCCGTGGGTTCTTTTACGTGCGCTAAGTGCATGCTGCACACGGGACCTCGGTTTATCGTCTCATCCGAATGACTAGCGTCCAGACCACCTCTCAAGGTCTAGTGGAGGGGGAGAAAATATCGGCGGCTGAGCCGTGATTAGAACCAGTGTTTCTTACCGGTTTAGTAAAGACCGTGTATTTGAGAATCAATTAAAACAAATCAGTTGCAAGACTGCCTGTTCATTTCGTTGGTGTATGCGTGTGGACAGACACAGACACAGTCACACATGGATCAAAACTGTATGCATAGCCTGTAAAATCCTCAGTACACACACACACACACACACACACACACACACACACACTTTGACTTTTTGATATTTGACTTTTTGCATTCATTATCAGTTGTTTCGCTTGTCAGTTTAACGACGTCTCTTTTACGAAGTCCTTTAAGTAATTTCCTGTAACTGTATTTAGAGTTTGTTTGGGTTTGTTTTTGTTTTGTTTTTTGTTGTTTTCCTCCAAATTTCACCCACATTTTTACCCTCATTTGCCCAGTTTCTCCCAACCCTCCATTCATCCACATCTCTCACCCCTTCTAACCGATAATACTCAGATGTATTCATAAATTAACAAAATGTCTTCAGTCACCGATATGTGTGACGGGACATTAAACAAAATTCCTCCTCCACACACACACACACACACACACACATATATATATATATATATATATATATATATATATATATATATATATAATGTGTGTGTGTGTGTGTGTGTATGTATATATGTATATGTATGTGTATATATGTGTATATATATATATATATATGTTGCCGCGGTACAAGTGGCGTCCATCATTTCATTCATTGTGACTGACGCCCACGGGCGCTTCCACCATCTAGTCTCACAGCATCTCTGTCAGTCCATCTGCCTCTCTCCCTGTCTCTTATGTAGATGTGCATGTTTAAATGTGTATGTGAATGTCATGTCTTTATTTCTTCATCTCTTTGCTACTTTGCGGACGTTTTGATTCATTTTCATTTTCCATTTGCCCTGAGGGCTGGATGCCTGTTCCTAAAGTTGAAAAGAATGGGCATAATTGGAAAATGCTTTGGTATGATTAAAGACATGTATGATAATTCCAAAATTCAAATAAATTCATACGAAGGTCTCAGCACAGAAATAACTGTACAGAAGGGTGTACAACAGGGCAATGCACTAAGCCCAACTTTATTTAACATTTTCATAGATGATATTGTAAAATCTATGGAAAGTAACGATTCTCCAAAATTAAATGCTGTTTCACCCAGCAATGTACCATGTTTACTTTATGCTGATGATCTGGGTATTCTGTCTTTAACAAGAAAAGGATTGCAACAAAAATTACATAATTTGAACACATATTGCCATAGTTGGGGATTAAAAATTAATAGAGAAAAAACGAAAGTGGTAATCTTTACAAGATCTGACCCAAACGTACCAATATATTTCTACTGTGGGGAAGATATAATACAAACAGCAGAAGAATATAAATATTTAGGAGTTGTATTCCACAAAAGTGGAAGCCTGATAAGAGCACAGGAACACCTAACTAAACAAACAAACAAAGCATTGCATACTTGACGAAGAACATTAAAAAATATCAACATCAATCCAGGTACCATATCTAAGCTGTATGATACTTTGATAACACCAATATCGATTTATGGGGCGGATGTATGGTTACCTTACCAAGTCAAACCGGATGATTCTTTCGATTTAGCACATCTTTTTGGCGACTGTTTATCGAATAAGTTTCCACATGAAAAATTACACATTAAATTCTGTAAACAAATACTTGGAGTACACAAAAAAGCTATGGTGCTTCCTCTGTTAGGTGAACTGGGCAGATCCCCAGTAAGTTTAAAGCTAATGTGCCAAATAATTACATATTGGATTCACATTATTCAACTACCAGATACTTCCCTCATCAACAAAATATATAAGTCCATGTACCAACAAGAAAATACAACTTCCCCATGGTTGATATTTGTTAGAAAGATACTCGAAATTATAGGCCTTGATCACATTTGGAAAAACCAATTCACATTCAGCGTACATAGACTGAAATACGTCGTATATATATATATAAAAAAAAAAATTAAAAAAAAAAAGAAGAAAAAAAGAAAATGAATATATGAAATACTGGAAAGATAAAAGAGAAAAAACATTAAAGCTAAAATTTTACAATACGATTGTAGCAGAATACAAAACTGAAACCTATCTTTTAAATATATCACAAAACACAGACAAGCTTTAACGAAACTCAGAATAAGCGCGTATGACCTAAAGATTGAGAAAGGTAGATATTTAAATATTCCACAAGAAGACAAATTGTGCAACAAGTGTAACATCCTGGAAGACGAAATCCATCTTCTTGATCATTGTATTAAATATAAAACATTAAGGCAACAATTTTTAAAGGATATTCAAAATTCGAATAACCCGGGGCATATTCCCAGTCAGGTGATCCTAACAGATGATGAATATATACAAACACAAGAGAGGCAAGGCCTTCAAGACTCACTTGTGATACACTTAAAAAAAATCTAATCGTTAAAATGTGTTCTGTATTTGTTATTATAAAGCTTCGCGTTTAAAAAAAAAAAAAAAAAAAAAGTCCTAACCAGATTCGAACCCCGCGTGTTCGTGTGAGAAGAAACTGCCTTATCCATCACACTATGGTGGCTCCTTAACTGACGTTCTAAGATTTAACATTTGAACATACTTTTTTAAAGGGCGATAAATCAATTGCGGTATTGGCAGTGAGAACGCTGTTTAAATCATATTATTCTGGTGTATCTCGGGCATTCAAAAAATCTTTAAGGGCAATAAATAAACAATTATTTTTAATGGCTATCGCCGCAATCACACTGCAACATTTAGCCGTTTTCACTAGATCTAGATAGATGTACAAGTTTAGTTACACCCGCCGGGAACGTAGTACGACACGATCGATTCAATTTCTCTTTTATGTTCATTCTAGTTTTATAATTTAGTATTTTGTTAAACTAATAACATGTAGAGCCAAGTACAAGTACTTCTAAACGTCGTAAGAAGTGAAGAGGACTTCATTTTGAGAAAAGTCAAGACTGGAAATTTTTTCGTTTCATCGTGATCAGTTCAAGGGTATTAACTTGCATGGTTTACAATTTTTAACTGTGAATTCCGACTGATTCTGTGGATATTTTTATGGCAGTTTGGGGCATAATCCAGTAAGTGATGAGGCGTTCACAAATCTTCCTCTGAATAAATATTTAACGGTCTCCTTCTCCAACTTTCCATCACATGTTATCGTGTATTGTCCATTGAATATAGGATTGAACGGGCAGGTCAACAACTTGAAACAAAATGGCGTCGTTCGCGTTGAATATGAGCACGCGCTTTGAATGTGTATAAATATGTGTACGCAATTGATTTTTGCCCATGACCTTCAGGGCTCAGCCAACAGATCTGTAAAGTCCACTCGTCGTATTGATTTTAGTATTTTCCGAAAAAGACCACTTGGGCGAATGAACATAGTGAAAGCCCTGTACACTGAGAGTAAAACACACAAGCTTTTTATGTATTGAGTATAATTTCAAAATGTAACGTTTAAGATGAGAAAGATCAGTTTAAAGCAAATTAAGTCCCCTAGCATAAATTACAGAGTAATTTCCCTTTTTTACTATCTGCACCAAAACGTTTGCAAAATAAATAAAACTTCCATGCTTAGCAAAAGAAGTTCCTGTTTGAACAAAAAATGATAATAATGACTGCTCTTGTCGTGGTGTCAGAATATCAGATCAAAGTGCCAAGTTTAGAGAATACAAAAAAATATAAACAGTAAATGCAGTTTGCATATAATTAGGCTTCATTTTTGACTCACTTGTGTAAACAAAGTGAGTCTATGTTTTAACCCGGTGTTCGGTTGTCTGTCTGTGTGTGTGTGTGTGTGTGTGTGTGTGTGGTAAACTTTAATATTGACATTTTCTCTGCAAATACTTTGTCAGTTGACACCAAATTAGGCATAAAAATAGGAAAAATTCAGTTCTTTCCAGTCATCTTGTTTAAAACAATATTGCATCTCTGGGATAGGCAAAAAAAAATTAAAAAATTGAAGCCTAATTATATGCAAACTAATTATATGCAAACCCACATCTCTTCAAACTTCTCCCCACACTCATATCAGTCCAAACCTCACAGAAAGCCATGGAAACACGGCAGTAAGTGTTGTCACAAAGGTAAGTCAACAGCCGATTTTGCTCCATCATGAGAGGCGTGGCACCTGTTTGTCAGCAGCTAACTACACCGATTTGGCTCCTTTACGAGACTAAATACAATGGTGAACGATTTCATTTGGGGCGTTAAGACATCCTAGGAAAAATCTGCCGGTCCGCGAAGGACTGTCAAGTGGCCCAGATTGTTGTTGTTATGTGTGTGTGTGTGTGTGTGTCTGTGTGTCTGTCTGTGTCTGTGTCTGTGTGTGTCTGTCTGTGTGTCTGTCTGTCTGTGTTTCTGTGAATGATTGCGTGTGTGGGAAGGGGTGGTTGGAAGTGGGTGGGAGATGACATGTTGTGTGGGAGTGTGTATGTGTTTGTGAGGCGTTGTTGGTGTGTGTGTGTGTGTGTGTGTGTGTGTGTGTGTGTTCATTATTGTGTTAAAATGCATGTTTTTAATGTGCCTTTTTACATTGTAGAGCACAACTACGCAGGTCGTTTATGGAAAAGCGCTTTACAAACTAAACTACTGCTACTAACACTACTACATATAGTAGTAGTCGCAGTTTTGTTGTTGTTGTTATATTTCTCAAATGATAAACATCAACATCAACATCATTACCTGAATTTTGCACAGTTCATTCATACCACTGTAGATTAAATTTAGCATTAACACATTAAACTACCGCAGGGTACTATAGTGGCAAATGATTTGCAAGGGTATTTCTCTTTCGTAACATCTAAAAAAAATAAATAATAATAATAATAAAAAAAGATGTTTACAACCCCCCCCCCCCCCCCCCCCAAAAAAAAAACAAAAAAAAAACAGCAACAACAAGCCAAAAAAAAAAAATCCCTCAAAAGAGAAAGAGAGACAGACATGCAAACAGACAGACATACAGGCAGAGAAACAGAGAGATGAGTGAGATGATGGTTTATTCATTTTGCCGCTGAGAAGGTGGATATACAGTAAAGTCGCACATTCACATCAGTCTTCATTCTCTATTTCCGATGATTACAGATCTGCACTTGTGCAGGGGGGGGGGTTTCCGTCCCAGTTTGCTTCACTACACAATGCTGAGCAATAACGGCATAAGCAGGATGGTCATAATATATATATATATATATATATATATATATATATATATATATATATATATATATATATATATATATACGTGTATGAAACACGCATATCAAACCATCCAAATGCACAAGTATAAACATATTATTGATTGAGATACACAGAGCAATAATTAGAGGACCTTTCTATATCCAGGGTAGCGTGTGGGCAAAGAGAGAAAAAGAGAAGGAGAAAGAGAGACATACATACAGACAGACAGAGGAGGGACAGCAAGAAACAGAGAGAAGGAGAGAGAGAGAGGGCAGGGGCCGCCAGGGGCAAGGTTAGTAAGGGGGGGAGAGGGGGAAGGGGGCTGGTTCTTTCTTTGTGGCGAGTTAAAATTGTCACTCATCCAACACTCGAAGAAGCAACAGGAGGTGGGTGGGTGTGGAAGGGAGGCAATGGGGGGAGGGGGGGGGATTGGAGTGTGTGTGTGTGTGGGGTGGGGGGTCGGGGGAGAGCGTTGCCACTGAGTTAGAATTTGAAATCACCCCTATTGTTAGATGAGTGGGGGGTGGGGAGGAGAGGAGGGTGTTGCGGAGAGGGGTGGGGGGAACAAGGGGGAGACATTACTTTACTACTATTCACAACCAGTTCACTTTCTTGTCTCCGTTCCCCCTCACCATCCATTCTTCCCACACACCTCCTACCTTAACTCCCTCTCAGTTGGAGATAGGAGGGCAGTGGAGTGGAGAGGCAGTGGAGGGGAGGAGAGGGGTGTGTATGGAGATGGGGGTGAGCAAACAAGGGAGAGACGTTACTTCATGACCAGCTCTCTTCCTTGTCTCCCACCCTCACCATCCATTCTTTCTCCCTCCCCCACTCCCCCTTTTCCCACCCCTCTACCCTACCATGGATGCCACTCGCTGAAACACTGAAAGTGAAATGTTTACTGTCATTAGCTGAAAAGCTCTGGTGCCGTAGTAGGTATTAATCGGAACAAAATGGTGCAAAATAGATGAAATGGAACAGAAAGGGAAAAAAAAACCAACAAAACAACCCAAAACCCCAGAATTGAAACAACATAACTAATAAGAGATTTGCTACACTTTGACACCTTGTCATTAGCTTAAAAGTACATGTGACGGGGGGGGGGGGGGGGGGGTAATTTGCCTTTCTTTCAGTCGTTTGTCTCCCAGGTTTGGACAGTAAACAGAAAACAAAGTGCAGATAAATCATATTGTAAATATTTACGCATGTAACATCAACACACATCATATCAATACAAACACATACTGAATTACATATAAATCATATAGTAAATATTTCTGGATCCCACTCAGAGAGAGAGAGAGAGAGAGATATTGAAAAAAAGAGTGCTTCATAATTTAAAAATAAAGGATTGGTATCTTATTTTTTCCCCGAGACCGTTGCTTCTAAGATAGGAAATTATATTAAAATCAAAAGTCAAACAACAACAAAAACATAAAGCATCATGGCAATGCAATATCATTTCGTACTCTTGGTTAAGGTTATATCCATCAAATGGGGGGGGGGGGGGGGGGGGGGGGATTGGGGGAGTATTCAATCAATCAACTGGTCAATCAACCAATCAAAAACACTCTATTAATCCGCACTGAAATTACCTCGTGCTGCCTTTTATTATGCTTTACATTTTTTTTCAACTTTTTTTTTGTGGGTTTTTGTTTCGTCTTTTCTTTGGGACAGTCTGGTTTGCCGTGGTTCAGACACGGACATATATAGTATAAGTCTGTGGGCTCAGATCCAGAGCTGGGGGGTGGAGGGTAGTAGGGGTGGGGGGAGATGTCGGGGAAGGGGGTGGACACGGACATACATAGTATAATTCTGTGGGTTCAGATCCAGAGCAGGGGGGGTGGAGGGTAGTAGGGGTGGGGGAGATGTCGGGGAAAGGGGTGGGAACGCTCGGGGGGACGGGGGGAAGGGGTGACTGTAGAAGTGGGTGGGCTTTCGGTTTGTGACACCTTCTTTTTCTTCTTCTGCGTTCGTGGGCTGCAACTCCCACATTCACTCATATGTACACGAGTGGACTTTAACGTGTATGATCGTTTTTACCCCGCCATATAGGCAGCCATACTCCGTTTTCGGGGGTGTGCATGCTGGGTATTTTCTTGTTTCCATAACCCACCGAACACTGACATGGATTACAGGATCTTTAACGTGCGTATTTGATCTTCTGCTTGTGTATACACACCAAGGGGGATCAGGCACTAGCCGGTCTGCACATATATGTTGACCTGGGAGATCGGAAAAACCTCCACCCTTTACCCACCAGGCGCCGTTACCGAGATTCGAACCCGGGACCTTCAGATTGAGAGTCCAACGCTTTAACCACTCGGCTGTTGTGCCTGTCGGTTTGTGACACCAAAAACTGATGCCCTCATTACTCCTGCCTTTAGAAACAGCGTCACGCCACGAGTCTGTGACCTGCCAATCAGCCAACAAGTGACCGTTGGGACAGAACTGTTTGGCAGCTTGTGGTGGGTGTGGTTTTATTCTTCTAGTGTCAATCAGCCACCAAAACACGCGACCCTAGGCACAGAAATGTTTCTCATCTTGAAGGATTACATATCGAAGCGAATTCAAGTATGTGATTTAGGTTGTTTTACATCTTTGTGTGATATTGACCTTTTTTTCTTTGTGTGTGTGTGTGTGTGTGTGTGTGTGGTTCCCCCCCCCCCGGCCCCCCTCCAGCCCCCCATCACGTCCAATGCACATCTCACAACATTTATACCTTCTGGTGTTCATACCCCTCACCCCTACACCATATCTTTCATGATGTCCTGTCCCACGACTCAAGTTTATTTTACCCAGTCTTGTACCCTCTACTGGTCATGGCCTCACCCCACTCCCCGCCCTTCTCCATCCCACCCTCACCGCCCTATTCTCAAGTTGTCCAATTGTGACATGACAGACCCTGACTCAGATGCTGTGTGTTTGTTGCAGACCTGTGCGAGCAGGAGGGTCTGTCAAGAAGCTAGACCTGGTGGTCCATCACAAGTGGCTCCCCCTCCCCCCCCCCAACTCCCCGCACTCCACCCATCCCATCCCAGCTTGAAACTCCACCAGTGGATTGGGCTGACTGACATTGACACTGGTCTCATTCCGTGGATTTTTTTTTTCAATAAAAAGGGAAATGATGTGAATTCAGATTTGATATTTATCATGTGGACAAATGTTGGGTATTGGTGTTTGGCAAATTCAAATTCAAAAACTGTGTGTGTATGTGTGTGTGTGTGTGTGTGTGTGTGTGTGTGTGTGTGTGTGTGTGTGTGTGTGTGACACACACACACACTCTCTCTCTCTGTCACACACACACACACACACACACACACACACACACACACACACACACACACAACAAATGTGCACGCACATATAAAAACGTATATTCACACACTGAAACCCTAAAGACCAAAGATAATTATACTATGTAAACACGAAATACATGATACGTAAATACTAAATGAGTATTGTATACTTCGTTCACAATCAATCTGTGTGTGTGTGTGTGTGTGTGTGTGTGTGTGTGTGTGTGTGCACTGTGGTAAGCAATTCACTTTGCCAAGTTCTAAAGATTTTACAACACGGGACACATTTCATAACATGCCATTTACCAAATTGCCTTTTGGTGTTCATCATTCATTTCCGGTACATATATGTACAAAGCGTACTCGTGTTTCAACGTGTCTTTACCTATGATATGGAGGGGGTGGGGAATCTAAGAAGGTACTGTATGTATGTATGTATGTATGTATGTATGTATTTGTACATTTCAGGAATTTAAATTGTTACACCATATGCATGTTGAAGCACAAATGCATGCATACATGGATGCATACATGATACTTCATGTCCAACTATGACCACAGATAAGTTTCAAGCCAGTTGAGTTAGCCACAATAGCCAGTTCAGACGCTGCCGACACTTTTACCACAGGGAAAAACAGAGAAACAGAAGATGGCCGTCATCCCTAAATTGCCCAGAACCATCCTGACAGTACAAGCCCACCACACTGTTGACTCGACCCAAGGATGCCATGCACATGTCTCCGTCTCTGAACCTGATCGGCCAGTCCCTGTCTCACAGGTTTCGTTGACACTTAGGGACCAGCAACACCCTAGAGACCAGCTGGTCGCGCCAAAGGTGTGCCTTACCCTTCTTTTGGGAACACAGAGAATCCCTGAGTGGGGGTGTTATCAACAACACCTTACACGCTGAAGCCTAAGAGAGAGTGGAGGTGGATCATGTAAGTTAAGAAGTGTGTGGCCATGGGGCATACAGTACACACTTTGATATCAGTTCACACTTCCTGGTGCCTCAATGTCACCTGAGAGATATCAGCTACAGAGTGTAAAGAGAGACATAAAAGTGAGATGAAAAGTTTTGACTCCGAAATGCACATTCTTCTCTCTTCATCGGACACACATTGTCACATACAGACAGGCAGACACACAAACACACTCTCTCCCTTCCCTTTCTCTGATTTTAAGTTTGTCTGTCTGTCTGTCTGTCTGTTTATTCCTTTATCTGTCTGTCTTTTTCTCTATCTCTTGTCTTCTTCTTCGTTCGTGGGCTGCGATTCCCACGTTCACTCGCATGCACAAGTGTATGACTGCTTTTACTTCCACCATACAGGCAGGAATTCTCTCTCTCTCTCTCTCTCTCTCTCTCTCTCTCTCAACAAATGGCGTCTTGAAATTATAAAGTTTAGCCTCTCCTCCCTCAACCTCAGGCCCATAACGACTAAGTAGTCGTTGGGGGAAGCCTGAGGACTGGGATGGAGAAGGGCGGGGGGTGGGGTGGGGGCATGACCAGTAGAGGGTACAAGACTGGGTAAAATAAAGCCTATAAAGTGCCCACTGCAAACAACCGAAAGAGATTTCACCACTGCCATGCTGTGCGAGACTAGGGACTTGAACTTGTCCTCCTGTCAAAAGAAATGTTATGAAAATTCTGTTGGTGATCGCCACAAGTGTACAAGGACAGTAGACCTGACGCTTCACACTGTTAGTTTGAAAAGAAGCGGAAAGCACTGTTATCTTAGAGTTGTGTCCCTTCCCCCTTTTGCTGGCTATTGAAAACGTCGTTGGTCAATTAGAAAAATAACGAAAAAAAAAGAAAGAAAAAGAAAAGATAGAATATACAATACATAGAAGAGAACTAAATACGTTTCATTGACAATTGTGCAAGTAACACAAGCAATATTAAGGGGCAGTACATAAAGAAGTATAGACATACATTAATCGCCATGTACAAAGTATAATAATTATGTATACATATATATGTATGTGGGATATTTTTTGCTGATATCCCGTAAAAAAAGAGACAAATAACACGATTCAATAAAACAAAAAGAAACTTGCCAAAGCAGACACATGTGCTGGTAAATAACACATCAGTATATTTTTCTTAATCCATACAGCTTTCAAATCTGTTGTGTAAAGATAGTCTGTCATGCCCATGAAGGTGAACAAACCCACTTCTGGTCAAAACAGTCACGAAGACAATCTTTGAGACAGAGAGAGAGAGAGAGAGAGAGAGAGAGAGAGAGAGATAACTATCAATAATTGAATAATGGAAAAAAGAAGATAATTCGTGATTCGCTAAGTGGCCATACGTTATCTACTTTTGGACGTTTACATAAGAATAGTGGTCAGATAAATATAAGCTTGACAATTGAGTACGTCTCAATATTTCGTGAATGACATCAGCAGCGTAAGAGAGCCAGAGACAAAGAGGCAGAGAGAGAGGGGGGATGGGGGCAGGGGGGAGACTGAGGGAGAGAGAGAGTAGTAGTAGTAGTAGTAGTAGTAGTAGTAGCAGTAGCAGTGACAATACACACCAAAGCAGTTAACTTCTCTCACCCACCCTCATCACCATGCACTCTTCTTTCCCTCTCCTCCTTTTCCTCACTCCCCCTATTCCCCACCCTCCGTCTACACATACACATACTTCCCCACTCTGAAACCCGTGCTAAAATCACCGAAAGTTGTGACAAACAGCGATAACTATGGTCAACGAAGCATGTCAACAGCCGATTTTGTCCCATCATGAGAGGGCTACATCAATTTGTCAACAGCTAAATAGACCGATTAAGGTCATTTACCTGGATGTTTACAGTAGAGAACGACTTTACTTTGGGTCTTTCTTTTCTTTCTTTTTTTTTTTAATTGATTGATATGGATACTTATATAGCGCCTATCCTCGGTCGGAGACCAAGCTCTAAGCGCTTTTCAAACACGGGGTCATTTACACAACAGGCTGCCTACCTGGGTAGAGCCAACAACGGCTGCCATTGGGCGCTCAACATTCGTTTCCTGTGTCATTCAATCAGATTTCAGGCACGCACACCGACACACAGACAAACATGTAACATTTAACGTTTATGACCGTTTTATTTATTTACCCCGACATGTAGGCAGCCATACTCCGTTTTCGGTGGTGTGCATCTGGGTATGTTCTTGTTTTTATATAACCCACCGAACGACTGACATGGATTACAGGATCTTTAACGTGTGCATTTGATCTCCTGCATACGTATATACACACACTAAGGGGGTTCAAGCACTGACAGGTCTGCACATCAGAAAAATCTCTCCGAGATTTGAACCCGGGACTCTTAGATTGAAAGTCCAACGCTTTAACCATTCGGCTATTATGCCCGTCGAAGAACAAAACACCAGCCCCTTGAGAGACTGTCAGGTAATCCAGCTGTTGTGTGTGTCTTTTAATGTATATATTTGTATGTGTATGTCTTGTGTGTTCAGTGTGTGTGCGTGATCGAAAAAAAAGAGAAATCAGTCGTGACAAAAATAACTAGTTATACAATATAAAATTATACTTCCTTTCAACACAGTCGTATTCGTCTTTTTTTTTTCTTGTCAGCATGATGCCGTGTGTGAACTGCGCTGGATGTGGTGATGGAGATAAGAAGATCCCTGACAATATTGCACCTCTGGGATGGGCACAACAAAATTTTAAAAAGAAGCCAGATTACATGCAAAATGAATTTATTGTTTTATTTATATTTTTTTTATTCACTAAACTTGGCACTTTGATCTGATATTTGACACACAATCAATAGCAGTCATTTTTATCATTTTTTGTTCAAACAGGAACTTCTTTTGCTAGGCATGGAATTTATATTTCTGGTGCATCTCTTTGGTGCAGCTAGTAAAAAAGGAAAATTAATCTGTAATTAATGCCAGGGGGGGTAATTTGTTTTAAACTGATCTTTCTCATCTTAAACATTACATTTTGAAGTTATACTCAATACATAAAAAGCTTGTGTGTTTTACTCTGTGTACAGGGCTATCACAATGTTCATTCGCCCAAGTGTTGGAAGGCCGCCTGCCTGCAGCAAGACCGTCAGCTGTAGTGGTACAGTCCGAATAGAAGTGACCACGTTACCTAACCCCACCACCACGCTGTGACTGTGTTACCTACTATGCCCCCTACCCCGCTGTGACTGTGGCAGAGAAACGGAGACAGACCTTTCACTGTCCTCCACACCAGCTGAGAGGCATCCAGGCCTGCACCTTTGCTCTGTTCTGCCCACAGCATGAACGATTCAGGTCAGGAAGTTCTTCACATGTCACTAATCACAGGTGTTTTAGCCGCAGGTTCTTAAATCTTAATTGCGTCCTGCCCACAGTGTGATCAGTGTGGATTCATAGACACAGCTAGAGGTATCGTGAGTCTTTACAACTGAGGGTCGAGCTGTGAGTGGTACTGAAGCACACAGACCGGGGTGTAGAGGTTGTAGGGTTCGAATCCTGCAGTGTTTTCGGCAGGACGGCGTGGTCCGTACAATCAAGCAAGCGATTGTGAAGTGTTCAAAGCAGGCAGACTGGGGAGGAGTGGGGGTAGAAGTTGTGGGTTTGGATCACTTGCGAATGCCCAGTGAGATAATTTTTTTTCTATTTGTTGGTCTGTCTGTATATACATGTGTGTATATATCCGTTGGTTTGTGTCTTTCTGTTTGTATCTCTCTCTCTCTCTCTCTCTCTCTCTCTCTCTCTCTCTCTCTCTCTCTCAACTTAAATATTCAAGCAGGTCTCTCTGCGGACAGAATGCCTTGTGGAACAGCTCGATAATAGCCCCTCTCTCTCTCTCTCTCTCTCTCTCTCTCTCTATATATATATATATATATATATATATATATACAGATATATAGATATATATACATACACAGAAAGAGAGAATACCTTGTGGCATAGAGAGTATACATATATATATATATATATATATATATATATATAGAGAGAGAGAGAGAGAGAGAGAGAGAGAGAGAGAGAGAGAGAGGCTATATTCGAGCTGTTCCACAAGGCATTCTGTCCGCAGAGAAACCTGCTTGAATATTCAAGTTGCTATACAGGCAGGCTGTGTGGAGGCACTCTTAATCAACATTATAAAGGCTGAGAGACATGAATAAGGTGGTCCTGTTACGGCATACGTTGTCACTGGCAACAATGTATACATGGCAACAATTATATGCCGCAACAGGTCATGCCGTTTCTCAGCGAGGGTTCTTGAATTGATAGACGGATTCTTCGATTGGTTTTCTCAGTAGCAGAGGCTTGTGAAATGGCTGCTTGATTTGCGTGGTTTATAAAAGCCATTCAGAAAAAGAATCAAATGTGTCAGATTAACTCTCTGGGATGTTTGGTTAAATAATGAAAAGTAGTCCAATGCTGCTTTAGAACACTTCATTCAGTGGTGAAGTTAAGAGTTGATTCTGTCGAGATCTGCCTCAGAGAACTTCTGACTTCGGTGAAGCGTGACTGAGAACTCTTGAAAACTAAACGTTTACATGTAGTGATTTCCGTGGGTGGAAGGACTAGAGGATGGTAAATGTTGGCAGTTCGTGACAGTGGGTAAAATCGGGGCATGCAGCAATACCCCATGTTACACGGCTGATCCTTGGAAAGACGATGGGGAGTTAGAGGTTGTTAGAGAAAATAGCACAGCGAGTGAATGGTTTTATTAGGAGGACGTTTGGAAACTGTTATTCCCTTTTGTTTTGGTTGAATTCCTTTACGCGTGGCACTGTTATTTAGTTTGTCCTCACTCGTTTCTGTTGCTCTCATGTTGAACTTTCAAACGACGGGCGCATTAGCCGAGTGGTTAAAGCGTTGGACTGTCAATCTGAGGGTCCCGGGTTCGAATCACGGTGACGGCGCCTGGTGGGTAAAGGGTGGAGATTTTTACGATCTCCCAGGTCAACATATGTGCAGACCGGCTAGTGCCTGATCCCCCTTAGTGTGTGTACACAAGCAGAAGATCAAATACGCACGTTAAAGATCCTGTAATCCATGTCAGCGTTCGGTGGGTTATGGAAACAAGAACATACCCAGCATGCACACCCCCGAAAACGGAGTATGGCTGCCTACATGGCGGGGTAAAAACGGTCATACACGTAAAAGCCCACTCGTGTGCATACGAGTGAACGCAGAAGAAGAAGAAGAACTTTCAAACTCATTTTAAGGGTGCACGCAAGCGAACACACACACACACACACACACACACACACACACACACACACACACACACACACACACAAATTGCGTACGCACATCCATGCATGCAGAGAGTGAGAGAGGATATTGAAATGAAACGAATTTTTGTTTGACGCAGGTAATGAGATTTGAGGGTGTTGTTTTTTTTTTTCTACAGAGCCCTGGGAATAAAAGAAAAGTAAAATATATATAATGCAATGGAATTAACAAATAAAGAAATGGATCTTTTTACTTTAGCAACAAACTATAAATACCAGTTAAGTGTCCAACACTGCACAGATTTGGAGAAAATAATATGTTCAAGAGATATAAACACACACGCGCGTGTGTGCGCGCACGCACACACACACACACACACACACACACAGCTGTTACTAACACAGCATGGGCATTAATAAAGCATCAGCATGCATCCAAAAGAAGTGACTAATATATTTACAACGAGCCAAATACACACACACACACACACACACACACACACACACACACACACATTCATACACAAACATACACATGCTCACACACACACACACCACATACACCTCCTTTCAACTCCCCTCCCTCTCCCCTCCATCCTCCCCTCACCCCCCCCCCCCTCCACACACACACAACAACAGCTGGGCCACTTGAGACCAGTGTTCATGTCCTCAAAGTCAAACACCTGAAATCTTTGAAATCGTTCTCCACAATAACAGTATTGAGCCTGGTAAAGGAGCTAAATTGGTCCAATTAGATGCTGACTTTATGGGACAAAATCGGCTGTTGAAATACTTCGGTGACTACAGTTATCGCCGTGTTGTCAGCACGAGCCTATAAATAGACGTCCGCGGTTGTCAGGGCTTTCTCTAAGGGTTGGACGGATTAGGGAGTGAATGTGGGGGTAGGCGGTGGGGTAGGGCGGGGGGATATTGAGTGGGTAGTGATAGGTTTGAAGAGAGGTGGTAGATGGCGGTGGGTGAGGGTAAGGGTGATTTTTGGGGAGTATTTCAACAGCCGATTTTGTCCCATTTTGGATGCTTTGTATAATTGTTTGGTTTAAAAAGCACGATTCCGAACTGTGTGTTCATTTCTAGAAGCCAAGAGAAGATAAAATTGAAAATCAGAAGGATTTCTATAATATTTAGAATGCAGTACTGGTGTATTAAGTCCTCAAAAACAGGACGACCAAATATGAAATGGACACAGAGAGAGAGACTGTCCTGCGTTTACTTCCAGTGCAAAATATTAAACACAGCTGCACTATTTTTAAATTGTAAGTGAAGACACCAGAGCAATACTGATTCCAGTATAAGGATGTTCACAGGGGCCATGTTTGAACTGTATGGGTCTAGGGGGTTGGGGGAATGTTGGTTGGGGGGTGGAGGGGCAGTCTTGGTTCCAGTGGTAGTATCATGGGTGGTATCAGAGGTTGTTGGGGAGGTAGTTGTTATTGACAGTGGCAAGCTTGGGGGTGGGTGGGTGCGTGTATGTCTGTATGCATGTATGTATGTATGTATGTACGTATGTATACACACGAAGAAACAACGCGGTATATATTCACTTTTCTTTTCTCCTTTCTTTCCTTCGTTCCTGACTTCTTTTTCCTGTTCTTTCTTTACTTGTTTATTTTGCTTTTTACTTTCTGTCAATCATTCATTCTTCGATCTATTTGGAAACAGAACAGTCTGTCAGCTGAGATGTCTGATGTGACATCAACACATCTCTGTTCCTGGCTTGTTTCCTTACTTTCTTCAGTTCTATTCTTTTTTCTTTTCTTTTTTTTTTCATTTCACGTCCTGTCTTTCATTCTTCTGTCTATCTGGAAATAGAACTGTCTGTCAGCTGACTTGTCTCAGGTAACATCAAGACAACAGGGAGCGTGAACTGAGAACAAAGTGTGTACTGTATGCCCCATGGCCACACACCTCTATACTATACACGATCCTCTTCCACTCTCTCACGGGCTTCAGCCTACAGGCATTGTTGGTGATGACGCCCCCACTCAGGGATCCCTTGAGTTCCCAACAGAAGGGTAAGGCACACCTTTCGCGTGACCAGCTGGTCTCGAGAGTGTTGTTGGTCCCTAGGTGTCAACGAAACCCGTGAGACAGGGACTGGTCTGTCAGGTTCAAAGATGGAGACATGTGAGTGGCACCCTTCAGTTGAGTCATCAATGTGGTGGGCGTGTCCTGTCAGGACGGCTCTGGGCAATTTAGGGATGACGGCCATCTTCTATTCTTCTGTTTTTCCCAGCGGTAAAAGTGTCGGCAGCATCTGAGCTGGTTCTCACGAGACCTTACCCCCATTTGGCGAGACTGTCACTCTTTTATAACAGAGCCTGTGGAAAAACATTTGATTTGTGTTGCCATGGGATTTGGAACATCAGACGATCGAAGTCCTCTCCTCAAAGACGGGTGTTGACAGGAATGTGGCGAGGTAAGGGAGCTGCAAGTCACCTTGGAACAAGATGGGATGGCACAAGCAATTCTTTGATTAGAAGCGTGAAAGTTTAATCAACACTGGAATGTCTTCTTGATGATTCCCAAATCCCAAAGAAGCGCCCTGATGGATTGCTTTAATTGCATGGATAGTGTCACTAATTCCACCGAGGTACTAGGTGTGTCGGATGAGGATTTCGTTTCATCAAGACCATTGCCAGAGTTTGTAATTGCCAAATTTCTGCTGAGTGACTATGTATTGTTTCATGTCATTTGATGCCTGCTGTAAAGATAGCACTGGAAATGATAAACAACATGCACGCACACACACACACACACACACACACACACAGAGGGGACATGAGCAGCGGAGAGAATATCCAGTACGTCCTATTGAGATGGTAGTTTCACAGATATGAAAGCACAATCAAATACACATAAACGTACATGAGCCCCAACACACACACACACACACACACACACACACGTTACCCTGCACTCCCCCCACCTCCTCCACACACTCATTTCTAGGCTATGTATCGCAGCTTCCACGGCACACACACACACACACACACACACACGCATACCCCCCCCCTCCCACACACACACACACACACACGTTTGTTGCATATCTGTTATGGATGTGTGTGTGTGTGTGTGTGTGTGTGTGTGTGTGTGTGTGTCTGCATGTTTTACATTTATTTGCTTATTTATCATTATTGTTGGCTTTTTTGTTTTTTTGATTTTGCGCTTAGAGTTGACTTCATCAAGATTTTGCACCTTATAAATATTATATTATTATTATTATTATTTTGTATTTATCTATTATTTTTCTTTTCTTTTCTTTTTTTTCTCAAGGCATAACTAAGTGCGTTGGGTTACGCTGCTGGTCAGGCATCTGCTTGGCAGATGTGGTGTAGCGTATATGGATTTGACCAAACGCAGTGATGCCTCTGATACAGATACTGATACTGAGATGGCAGGAGATGAAAAAAGGCATGAAAAATGTTGATGTGATAATTGTAATATATATTTTTAATTATGCGTGACGCTTTGAGATGCACGAGTCCATCACACACAGTTTACGAATATGTTACTGTGTTTGTGTTTGATGCTGTTTGTTTTTTTCATCATTATTTGCTTCCTCAGCTTTTCAAGAGTATTGACCCAGTTTCCTGACCAACACTGAATATGTCTGTACTCATCGTGCCTGCTTGAAACGGCATATTTTTTGTATAAACGCATGAAGTACAGTTCATCATACATATATTCACGTGTGCATGTGTAATTGCTTTCTTCTCCCTAAAATGTATATGTCCAGTAGACATGTCAGGTTTAACCAAGTATTAGGAGGACAAGACTGAAATAGTTATGAGACATTATGAAATAATTACGCTAAGTATGTTTCAAGATTTTAAAATGTCATCCATAACAGAATGCAACGTGCATCCTATTTTGTTGTATTGTAAACATTCTGCTTGCTGGTGTTTGCACGTAAAACAAGCACTGGTAGATTTCTCTGACTGAAATTTCGGAAGATACATTGTCCGCGATTTTCTTTATTTCTGAATGGGACTGGAACCTACCTGTGTAAGTAACCTGCCAATGACTATACTGAAAATCTGCCCAAACTATCTTACCCTGAAAGGGGGCCACTTGGAGTTGAACGAAAAGGTACAACAGCGTCTGGCGCTTGCGTAACACAAGCAAGTCAGCCATGATGGACACATTGCACACAGTGGACGGCTAAAGCCTGCCGTTGACGAAATCTGTCCACTCCACTTTTAGTTCTTGGGATATTTATTGACCCTGTTGGCCACGTCGCCTCAGGTAGATATCAACGTTCAAGCGGAACGCAAGCCAACAACAATACGTTGAACAAGCAAGCCGTTTGTTATCTTGGCGTTTCAGTTGAAGTCCGGATTTTCCCGTATCCTGCATAGTTGTGTTTTTGTTTTTTGACTCACTTGTGTAAACAAAGTGAGTCTATGTTTTAACCCGGTGTTCGGTTGTCTGTGTGTGTGTGTGTGTGTGTGTGTGTGTGTGTCCGTGGTAAACTTTAACATCGACATTTTCTCTGCACATACTTTGTCAGTTGACACCAAATTAGGCATAAAAATAGGAAAAATTCAGTTCTTTCCAGTCATCTTGTTTAAAACAATATTGCACCTCTGGGATGGGCACAAAAAAATAAAAAATGAAGCCTAATTATATGCAAACTGCATTTACTGTTATATTTCTATTTTTTGTATTCTCTAAACTTGGCACTTTGATCTGATATTCTGACCCAACAACAAGAGCAGTCATTATTATCATTTTTTGTTCAAACAGGAACTTCTTTTGCTAAGCATGGAAGTTTAATTTATTTTGCAAACGTTTTAGTGCAGATAGTAAAAAAGGGAAATTACTCTGTAATTAATGCTAGGGGACTTAATTCGCTTTAAACTGATCTTTATCATCTTAAACATTACATTTTGAAATTATACTCAATACATAAAAAGCTTGGATTTTTTTTTATAAATGTATCACACAAGTGAGTCTTGAAGGCCTTGCCTCTCTTCTTGTTTTTTGTTGTTGTTTTTTGTAGGTGTGTTGTCCGTTTTTAATCGTTGAGTTCCTTTTTTCGTTATTATTGTGTCATTGTTCATGGGTTTTCGAGAAAAGGACCTCCATATCTAATGCGTTTCGAGTAAAACATGATTGCACTTACTTTGAATTACTTGGGAGCCAACGCAACGCCGACTGTCCTAAAACTCTTTTGGTCGAGAGTGGGGATGTAACTTGGGCAAGACACAACAAGTCCAGGTGGTTGCAACAGCAGTTGCCTCTTCTTAGTTGGACACAACAGCCATACATAAAAAAAGAAAACACACACACACACACACACATCTATCTATCTATGTGTGTGTGTGTGTGCGTGCATGGGCAAGAGTTACTGAGTGTGTATTTGATTAAATTATTAATTACATGTTCAAAATATTGAATCATTGACGTGATATGTTTTGTGTGCATGCGTGTGTGTGTGTGTGTGTGTGTGTGTGTAATCCCTCACCCCCTATCCCTTTTTATATCCTTTGTTTTTCTTTCGTCACATTTTTGACCGGAACCTTGGTTGCTTCCATTGTTATTGGCACTTCGTAAGATTCGGGATAAAGCAACGGAAACTGAATTTGGATATGTATCTGATGTGTGTTTCTTTCTCTTTGTTGTTTATCATTGTTTGCATATGCGTGTGTGGTTTTAGTGTTGTTTAATCAATAATCCTTGTAGATTCTTATTTAAACAATCTGAATTTCTGAATTTCTGAATCTCTTGTGATGCTTTGCCTGATAAAAGTTTGTGTGTGTTGATAAGGAGCCTGTGATTGCACAAGATAATTTCCTTGTTGATTAATAGTGTTTTTGATTTGATTTGATAAATGCATGTGTTGCTTTGTGAACTTTGCTGTACTTGTGTTTGTGTATGATTTTCAGTTTATGCCTTTATCTTTTATGCACAGTCGCCCAAAGTCTTTGCCTGTGACCCCGGTATGTTTAATGATAAAATGTGTTCTATTTCAATCTGATTTTGTCGTGTTTTTAGTTTATTCATTCATTCATTTATTTACTTATTCATTTATTCATTTTTGTTGAAAATATTTGAATAGGTCTGCTGCATTGTCAGAAGCCAGATATAGCGGAAAGGGACATAACCCCAAGCTAACGCTGCTTTGCGCTTCCAATCAGCTTGCGTGTGTAAGAGGTTACAGTCCTTGTTTGGTGATTATAAGATTGACGTGACAGTGCGTTCTTTTCATGTGTTGTAGGGTTTTTTCACTGATGTAACTGGACTAAAAAGGAAAGGCTCCAGTCTGTAGTCTCTCTAGTTGTGGTGAAATAATTGGTCGGCAGTGTGCATTGTGCCCTTTCAACACCTCAGAGTTAGAAAGTCCTGTCTTCTTCATGTATTGAGAGAGAGAGAGAGAGAGAGAGAGAGAGAGAGAGTTATTTCTGATAATAACAAATAAGAACTGGAATCCCTTTAACTCCCAGTTCCCATACCATTCATGGTGTAGCAAAATAGTTAATAGAGACCAATGCCTGATGGCAATAGAACATTTTATTTTGTAAAAGAGCTCACACACACTAGTGTACACCCCTTCAACATATGCCAAACACACGTGGAAGCATACACTCCCACACACACACACACATATGAACTGGTGTATGTTCATGCACACTCACTCTCTCTCTCTCACTCACACAGACAAACACAGCACAAAGGAAAAGATTATCATCAGCACAGCTAAAAATAACAATGCCAACAACAGAGCTGTTGCCCACTGGGCACACGGTGACATGGGCTCTGCATCAGCCGCTGGTTTCTTTGCAGCTACTTTGTCAAAAAGTGGCTTTGAATTTCGGCGTGGTCTGCCTCTTTTGATCATCCTTGGTGGCCTTTGCTTTGCCATTGGAATGACAACTATGTCAAAGAGTGGCTTTAAGTTTCGGCGTGGTCCTTCTCTTTTCATCCTTGGTGGCCCTCGCTTTGCCACTAGACTGACTCCCTGTTCAACAGAACAATCAGTTCATAGAAGAAAAAACAAAGTTGCAAATTAGCAAAGTTTTCATATAAAAACGTTTCTCTGTGGAAACGAAATAAACATTGATGACAAAATAATACTAATTCCAATACTGCTACTTCTACTACAGCTCTAACAACAGTAATAATTATAACATTAACAACAACAAAATGATACGAATTATATCTAATACCACCACAAATACTATACTACTAACTAATGTTTCAGTGGCTCCTGTTTCTTTTCCTTCCTCACTAACACTTGCAGTTCAAGAGTCTGTCGTTTGATTAATCCTCTGTGCACCCAGCCTCGTTTTTCTCTTGTTAGACTGTCTTTTCACACCTCACTGTTTCTCTGATGTCAGTCTGTTTACCATTCTGCCTACCTCTCTCTCAACATTACCCGTTAGCGCTGCACGCTTGCATTGCTGCAATTCAGTCTTGGATGAATCGAAATAACGCTAACGTAAATGTACCAGTTAAATCGTGACCTATAGGAGAAGTGTTGTGTGTGTGTGTGTGTGTGTGTGTGTGTGTGTGTGTGTGTAAGGCTTTGCAAGCGTATTTAATTATACACTGACAAGCCTGCTTGCGGTGGAACATTCCTCACTATGTATTGATGTATATGCTTGTCCAAAACAATATAGATATATATATAGCGCAAAGAGGTTTACATTTTTCTCAAACCATGACACGTGTAACATGTTGCAAAAACATTCTTTCAACCACAAAATGCCTATAAATACAGGATAAATTAAAAACAAAGAAAACAAAGTCTATTAGATTTACGGAACATAACCAGCCGCCATGGCAAAGTGGTTAGCGTCGCGGACTGACGGCTGGGAGGACGAGGGTTCGAATCCCAGCGGAGGTGGGTTTTTCCGCCCGTGGCTGGCTCCTACCCAGAGTTGAGTGTGCTGTGGGCTTAAATGGGGAGACTGGGACCACACAGTCGAGTGTCATCCACTTCAAGGATGCGTCTTTGGGTGTGTTGCTCTAATTACCTGACCAACACTGCAAGTGTCTATCTCTCGGGCCTGGTTAATGCCGGGATATCATTATGACAGGAAGCGTAGAGTACAGCCTTGTCACACAGTCCCAAACCAAAATGGACCTCCATTGCAACATCGTCATCGTCATCCTCCTCATCCTTTGTCATCATCAATACAAACAAAACAGTCTCAAAGTCTGTGGCCTTTCATGCCCTGCTCTCATGGTGACCTCAGTTTCGATACCCCTCCACTCCTGTGCTTGGGATGAGTCCTGTCAATGTCTTCAGTGTCGGCAGATTCATGGGTGGCTGTTGTTTGAGGGACGTGGTGGCGGTCTCCACTCTGGGAGGGACGCTCACTCAGTCTGGCTCCGCGACTAAGCCATTATTGTCGTTAGTAGGGGGCTTAGTAGGTGGTGTCCTAACTACGTTAAATCAGAACAGGCACCACTGAACACCACCAAAGTGACTCAGCAGCAGTGCAGGGTCTCCTCTGGTGTGTGGTCTCCTGGCGACCTAACATCGATGGTTCCCTGCGGACTGCCGACGCTGGAACTGTGATGGACGAACCCGGGTGTGGCTGTGCATTGGGCAATCTAAATGAGCGGAGTGGGAGTAATGCCACTGAAACGGCGCAGATGATGGGGCAGCAAAAAAACCCAAAAGAAAAACGGAAACACTGGAGCTTTCGGAAATGCTGCTAACAGCAGTGAATCAACACGATGAAAAAGACATAAAAAATAAGATGTACACACTCCCATACTAATTAGCATTTATAAATAGAAAAATAAATGAAGAAATTTCCACTGCTGCGTCACATTTGTAGGTTAATTTGCGTTGAGAACGATTGCCAAACAACACTCACCATGGGTCCATTAGCCATGAAGAGTAGGTTTACAAATTGTGCTTCCACTGGTGATAATGGTGGTGTCTGTTCGGTTTCTGGTGGTAGGATCTGCTGGGCTGCTGCCACTGGGGGAAACTGTGAAACTGTGGGGAGAAGAAAAAGACATGGACGTGAACGACATGTACACAGAATTACATCAAATACTGTTTGACAATTCGTTTTCACAAGTTCTTGTTTACACACACACACCCCAAAACTCAGCTAATATCACAGATTGACATTACGTTTACAGTTGGGCCAAACAGCAAAGTGAGAGCTGCATGATCAATGGTTTCTCCACTGCAGTGGGAAATCATTTACAGCTTAGTCTTTTGCGACTCTCAGACTAGGAGACAAAATTGCACTGGCTCTTAGTGCTGCAGCCTTGGGAGCTAGCTGGCCTTTGGGAACCATCCCAACGCCGACTGTCCTAAAAGCCCATATGGCCGAGAGAGTGGGGCAACTTGGGCAAGACACTCTCTACTATAATCAAATTCTAGCCCAGATTGCTGGGACAGCGGCTGCAACCTCTGCTGTTCTGATAGTCAGTCGGACACAACTATCAGACATATTTTTAAATAAGGTGACCCGCATATATGTGAAGGTCAGTAGAAAACACGTCCAAACGCAATATGTTCACATAAACACATGACTACTTCAATCATTGATGGTATAGAGGAACATGTGTCACAGCACCTCAGTACAAAACATGTGAGCGAGCTCAGGCACTGGGGCCCCGATGTAGTATTTGAAATGCTCTGAGTTTGAATCACAAACACCCAACAAAGGTACATTTTTCACATAGTCCCAGTTTGGAGGGAGGGGGGAGGGGAGAGTGCAGGGGTGGGGGGGTTACCCCTTTGGATATATCATCTAAGGTGGCTGTCGCAATCAAACTGCACGTTAATGTTACAATAAAACGTGCCCACACTGTCGATCCGGATGGAAGCCATCATAAATGCATGCATGCACTAAACCGGATACATCTCGTATATGTCGGTGGGTCAAATAAAAAAACTCATGCAACAGGTACCGCAGTCATTGATTAACAAACCAATGTTTGTGGTGTAAGAGAGAAACAAGAAGAAATGAGCTTTGCAATTTAGAAAACAGTTCGGAAGACGTTCACATACCTATCATGTAGCTAAAGACTGCATGAGTGAAAAGCTCAAATAACATCTCTACAGTTAACTGCGGATGTGAAAATGTTTGACGTTCAGCCTGGGAATCCAAGGTCTGAAACCCGGTAATGATTTTTTTTTTTTTTTTTTTTTTTTTTTGCCCGTTAGTGAACACACAGATTTTCCAAGTGACTTATTATTTGTGTGTGTTGAGACAATTATATCCGGTTCACACAGTCAAGATCAGGGCAGCCTTGTCAGTGTCAAAGGTACTGGGAAAAAAGTTAAGAATATATTCAGCATGCACTATCCCGAAAACGAAGAAGCTGGCAGAGGGAAGAAAATGTTCACACTCGTAAAATCTGGTCTGTAAATGTGCGAGTGAATATGGGAATCAGTCCACGAAGAGGTGATAATGTAATATGCAGCTAGCGAACCTCATTCGCTTGCTCTGATAACTGGACATCAAAACTTAGAAACTGCTACCGCTGTCTCCACTCACCTTCTTCCATTGTTCTCTCTGTCAAAGAAAACAAAAACAAAAACAGACTGGACTGCAGACAACTAAAGAAGACCTTCAGAAGTAGTGGACACGTTTAGTTAGTCGAAGCAGTAGCCGGAAGAACACCGGACAGACAGGGGGCTCGGGTTTATATAGTCTCAGATGATATGAGATGACGTCAGTCTGAGCACGTGTTTGAATGGGGACGATGGGATGCTTGGGAGTGGGGGAGATTGTTCAGCGTGGTGGTGGGTGCACTGTTTTTGTCTCTCTCTCTCTCTCTCTCTCTCTCTCTCTGTCCTTTCCCCTTCTCTTTTTAATTTTCCAACATGAGATTGTGTTGTTGTAGGCGTTCGAAAATTGTTGGGTTTTGTGTGTGGTTTGTTTGCCTTTTTTTTCCAGATGGGATGGCCATTCTTCAATTTAATGTTGCTTCTTGCATGAAACTTGAAAATGAAGTAAGCACCGGTTAGAAAAACTAGGATAAAGAAGTTTGTAAACATGTTATAAAAGACTATCTTTCTTTCAATAGAAGACTGATACTACATATTAAATTTTAGACGACAACTCCGTGATCAGAACTGATAAACACACACACACACACACACACACACACACACACACACACACACACACTGAGAGACACAAGTATTCAATCATCACAAAGTACTATCACAGGCTCACTCCTTACATCTGCACATTAAACATGACAAGAGATGACATACAGATGGGGGAGAGAGACGGAGAGAGGTGGACAGAGTGACAAATATTTGCTGTACAGATGGACGCACTGGCAGTTGAAACGGACAGCCGTGTATACAATTACAGTTTAGATATCTCTCACACACACACACACACACACACACACACACACACACACACACAGAGAAGGTGGGATAACCACTTCAGGCCTTTGCATAACAGGCTCTCTCTGCACTGAAAGGTGGGATGGGGGGTGGGGGTGGGGTGCGAAAGGGGGAAGGAGAGTGATGGAGTATGCTGGGCAGTGCTGTCGTCCTATCTAACACACAACACAACAACGCCTCAGCTCCCAAACCAGCTGCTTAGTGTAGACAGTTAATGGGGAGATCAACAGAGAGAACACACACAGCGCCTTGACACTTGCAGGGATGGCAAAGTCCAAGGCTGATATCAGCAGATTGGAAATATGGCCAACACGCTCCAATAAAGCTTTCTTACAGTTATCTTACAACAGCGGCAATACAGTTACCATAGATATTGTTCAGGCCCGCAGATATTGTTCAGCTACAGCAGGATGTTGGACTTCGCTCACCAATGCTGAGACCTCGTCAAACAATGACCTGTCAAACAATCAAACAAACCACCCAACACCCAGTGAGTGATTAATATTGAGATTGTTGCGGATTTTCAGTGTCATTGTCACGCGATGCGAGCAACATCAATAACAATAACAAGAATGACAGCAACAACAATCCTTCTATCACCACTACCACCACCACTCCTACTATTACTACTGCCACTACAATCTTCACAATGCCAAATCACAGTTTTAAGAAAAATAGATAGCAGCCAATTGATCACATCCATGCTTGTATCGTTTGTGAGTCAGAAATCTCTACAAACGTAATGCCAGCAAAGACAAGCAGAAGCAGACTTACCTTGAAGAGGGTTTGCTGGCATTGGAAATAAAAAAGATTCAAAGGTTTTCTCACAGAGCTGATGTGTTTGTTGAGTATAAAGTTTTCTCACATAGGAGAGGTCTTTTTTTATGAAAAAGTTTGATCACATAAGGGAGTTGTTTGTTGATGAACAAGTTTTCTCATATATGGGAGGTGTTTTTATTAGTATAAAGTTTTCTCACCCAAGGGAGGTTTTCATTGAGTTCAACGTTTTCTCACATAGGGAATGAGTTTGTTGAGTACAAGGTTTTCTCACATGAAGGAGGTGTTTGTTGAGTACAAAGTTTTCTCACATAGCGGAGGTGGGGGTTTTTTGTATAAAAATAGGGGATGTGTTTGTTTAGTACAGTATCTCACACAGGGGAAGTGTTTGTTGATGACAAAGGTTTCACACGTGAGGGAGGTGTTTGTTGAGTACAAAGTTTTCTCACACAGCAGAGGTGGTTTTTTAAGTATAGATATGGGGGACGTGTTTGTTTAGTACAGTATCTCACACAGGGGAAGTGTTTGTTGATGACAAAGGCTTCTCACGTGAGGGAGGTGTTCGTTGAGAGCAACGTTTTTTCACATAAGGGAGGTGTTTGTTGAGTGCAACGTTTTTTCACATATGAGAAGTGTTTTTATTGGTATAAAGTTTTCTCACCCAAGGGAGGTTTTCGTTGAGTGCAACGTTTTCTCACATAAAGGAGGTGTTTGTTGATGACAGCGTTTTCTCACACATGGGAAATGTTTGTTGATGACAAAGGTTTCACACGTGAGGGAGATGTTTGTCGAGTACAAAGTTTTCTCAAATAGCGGAGGTGGTTTTTTAGTATAAAAATAGGGGATGTGTTTGTTTAGTACAGTATCTCACACAGTGGAAGTGTTTGTTGATGACAAAGGTTTCACACGTGAGGGAGGTGTTTGTTGAGTACAAAGTTTCCTCATATAGCGGAGGTGGTTTTTTAAGTATAGAAATATGGGATGTGTTTGTTTAGTACAGTATCTCACACAGGGGAAGTGTTTGTTGATGACAAAGGTTTCACACGTGAGGGAGGTGTTTGTTGAGTACAAAGTTTTCTCACATAGTGAAGGTGTTTTTTTAGTATAAAAATAGGGGAGGTGTTTGTTTAGTACAGTATCTCACACAGGGGAAATGTTTGTTGATGACAAAGGTTTCTCACATAAAGGGAGGTGTTTGTTGAGTACAAAGTTTTCTCACGTGAGGGAGGTGTTTGTTGAGTACAAAGTTTTCTCACATGAGGGAGGTGTTTGTTGAGTACAAAGTTTTCTCACGTGAGGGAGGTGTTTGTTGAGTACAAAGTTTTCTCACATAGTGTTGGGGGGCGGGTTCCCATTTTTTTGTAAGCAGAGTTTAATGTTGTTGTTGCTGTTGCTGCAGTTGGTGACTTGTTTTGTTTCTTTCTTTTTTGGTTAGAAATATACATAAATGTATTTGAAAATACCATCTACCTAAAATCTTGTAACATGAAAAGAAGTCAACTTGAAAATAAAAGGGAAACAAAGAAGGAAACACAGCGGCATCGAACACCAGTCACCAGGGTACAAAACCCAGGTCCACAGGCTTCCTTGGCATGTACATGCCAGCAGTGAGGTTCCCCGGGTAGAGACAGTAGGCCGACACACCGTGCATGCTCAGTGGGGTATTGGGGGGAGGGGCACAAAAAAGGGGGCTCTAGGAAAGCCCTGGGTATAAACCTGGCTTTAAACTTTCCCACGGTGATTTCTCCACAGCTTATCACCCACAAAGATTGCTCAGTTCTGGAACAATGGAGAACGTTGACGAGCAACAGTCGAGTATGGCTTTATCTGCTCCTGGACGCTGATTTTCTCGTCGTTCTCTTTTCAGTCTAATATCATCATCTTAGGTGAACAGACTATAAATAAATAAACGAACGAATCTCACCTTAACTAAAAAAAAAATTTTTAAAAATAAAACAAAAATAAAGAAAGGAACAAGAAAAAGAAGCAGAAAGGAAAGAGGGGGCAGGGGAGAAAAGACAAGTGGATGCTGAGCGCCAATCAGGCTGTGAGCCATCACACAGGGTCCTCACCGACTGACGAAGGCAGTGTGTTTGAAGGCCATCTGCCTGGAGCAAGACAGTCAGCCATAGTGGTACAATCCGAAGTGACCATGTTACCTAACCCCACCATCATGCTGTGACTGTGTCAGAGAAACGGAGACAGGCTTTTCACCATCCTCCACACCAGCTGAGAAGCATCCAGGCCTGCCTGATTGTCCTGTTCTGCCCACAGCATGAACGAGATCAGGGAGTTCTTCACATGTCGTTGAGCACAGACACCTTAGCTGCAGGGTTTCACACCTTCACTTTGCCCACAACGTGAACGAGATCAGGGAGTTCTTCACATGTCGTCGAGCACAGAAGTCTTAGCTGCAGGGTTTTACACCTTCACTTTTTGCCCACAGCGCAAACGAAATCATGGAGTTCTTCATATGTCGTCGAGCACAGACGTCTTAGCAGCAGGGTTTTACATCTTCACTTGCCCACAGCGTGGACGATTCAGGTCATGGGGTTCTTCACAAGTCGTCTATTACAGATGTCTCAGCTGCAGGGTTTTTCACCTTAACGGAGGTGCCGTTAATTCTGTTTTTCCTCTCTCAATTCTGTTGCTTTCAACTTGAGCTATAAAACTCACTTTAAGGGTGCATGCAAGTGAACAATTACTCACACACACACACACACACACACACACACACACACACACACACACACACACACACACTTTCACCATACACACCACAACCACTCCCCACACATACACATAGACATACACAGACGCGCGGCAACAGTTGGGTCACTAGACAGTCACTCACAAGCTCAAGATAAACCGAGTTGTTTGCAAGACAACGTGGAAAAAGCATCAAATATTACACACAGAATGAATGAATTGTGTATCAATTGACAATGAGCCAGCACATCCGCACACACACACACACACACACACACACTCAACAGCTGGGTCACTTGACAGTCCCTTAAAGACCGGCGTTTTATTCCTCAATATCGAAAGCCCCAAATTCAAATCGTTCTCTACTGTAAACAGCCAGGTATAAAGGAGCTTAATCGGTCTATTTACCCGTGACAAGTTGTAGCCCTCTCATGACGGGACAAACTTGGCTGTTAACATGTTTTGTTGGTACTTGTTATCGCCATGTCAGAATTTTCTGTGAGGTTCGGACAGGTTTGAGTGTGGTGGAGTGTTTGTGTGGGCATGTGATGGGGAATAGGGAGTGGACAGAGGGGGAGAGGAGAGGGAAGGAAGAGTGTGGGGTGATGATGGTGGATGAAAGGGTGCGTGGAGGAGTGAACTGCTTCAGTTTGTATTGTCAATACTCTCTCTCCCCTCTCCACCCCACTCTCTATCTGTCTGTCTATGCCATGTTCTACCCACATTCACGTGTCAGAAACAGACACTTCACCACCCACACAGCTGAACTCCAGTCCTATTTCCTGTTTCTGCCGCACATCTGAACGAGATCAGGAGTTCTTAATGTCTTGACCACACCTAGTATTCATTATATAAAATAGATTCACACATGTCTCGACACAGAATCACTGCAGTAAATTATCCTTTTTCCACGGCAATCGATTGATCAATTCGTACCGCTCTAGCCTTCTCTCACTCCCACAGCTGACTTCGTCTGGTCTCCTCTCTATTCAGTGTCTCGTGAGTTTTCCTGGTGGTGCGTAATGTCTGTTTTCTCGTTCTAATTTGTTCTTTAACTTGACTTAAAACCAAAGGATGAAGGAATGTTAAACCCACACTACTGAACTACACAGACACAAACAGCAAATTTAAAAAACAACCGATCACACAAACATAGACTGTACGCCGCAACATTTGGTCACTAGCATAGTCCACAAGCTAAACATTTTCTGTGACAATATGTGTTTGATGGAGAGAGGAAAATATGCATTTCGGAGTCAAACTTTTTCATCTAGCTTTCTGTCTTTACACTCTGCAGTTGGGGTTTCTCACGTGACCTCAAGGCACCAGGGAGCGTGAACTGAGGTCAAAACGTGCATCGTATGCCCCATGGCCACACACCTCTTTACTATACACCATCCTCTTCCACTCTCATGGGCTCCAGTGTCTACAGGTGTTGGTGATGACGCCCCCACTCAGGGATTCCTTGAGATTCCAACAGAGGGGTAAGGCACACTTTTGGTGTGACCAGCTGGTCTCTAGGGTGTGTTGGTCCCTAAGTGTCAACGAAACCCGTGAGACAGGGACTGTTCAAAGACGGAGACGTGGGCATGGCAGTGTGTGATGGGCCTGTGCTGTCAATATGGTTCTGGGCAATTTAGAGAGGACAGCCATCTTCTCTTCCTCTGTTTTTCCCAGCGGTAAAAGTGTCGGCAGCGTCTGAACTGATTCTCACGATGCCTTATCACCATTTGGTGAGAGTTGTCACTGTTTATGACAGGGCCTCTGGAACAACATTTGATCTCTGTAGCCATGGGATTTGGAACATCAGACGACCGAAGGGCTATCACCAAAGACGGATGTGGACAGGAATGTGGCGAGAGAAGGGAGCTGCAAGTCTCCTTGGGACAATTGGGATGGCTCGAGGAATTCATTAAATGAAAGCATGAAAAGTTAATCATCGCAGGAATGCCACTTTGAAGATTCCAAAATTCCAAAGAAGCGCCCAGTTGGATTGCTTTCATTGCTTTAATAGTTTCACTAATTCCACAGAGGGACTAGGTGTGTTGGAAGAGGTTTTCATTTCATTAAGACTAAATTTACCAGAGCTCTTAGTTATGTCAGATTTCTGCTAAGCTTGTATTGTGGACTGGGGCCACATGGTTTCATGTCACCTGATGCCCTGATATTTCAATAGCACTGAAAATGATATACAGCTAACCATAAACACACATACAGATACACACACACATTACTTTGCTATACAGGATTAACAACCCCTACTTTCTTCCGCATAAAACATGGCATGCTGAAGACGAAATGCAGTAAAAATATGATATGCATCTGTGGTGAGCTGTTCAGCTTATGTCATTGTTGTACTGCCAGCAGTTACGTACCTTCTTGCCCAAATATTTCACAGAGAATAACCTATTCTGTTGACAATTTTTTTTAAAGTTATTTCTAACGAGGTTCTTATGGTCCTATTTCTACATTCCTGTAATGTACTTCAGAATTGTATTCATGGTTGATGATTTCTTCCCACCCCCCACCCCTACCGTTATTATCATCATTATTGAATTGTTACTGTTAAATTCAATTGCATATTAGTTATGCATTTCTTTGTGGTTTTCTACCTTATCTGTTTTCCTGAATTCTTCTCTATCATTTATTTTATTTTATTTTATTTCTAGATTATCTAATATCACTAATAATGAACACACACACACACACACACACACACACACACACACAGAGAGAGAGAGAGGAGGGGGAGGGAAAATGAGCAGAGGAGCGAAGAATATACATTGCTAACTGTGAGTAAGGGAGAGAATGAGAGGGGCGTTGGAAATGTTTGATATTTGTGATACAAATACTCTGCTTGACGCTTTGAGATGAATGACTGTATGACCCGCAGTATATCTAAATGATACCGTGTCTACAAAAGCGGGGTCTTCTTGCTGTTTCTCTTTGACCGCTTTCGTAACACTGCATTTGTCTACATTCGTTATGCCTTCTTCAATCATGATATATTGTATAAAAGCTCATGGAATACAGTTCTATTCACATATTGTTCGTGTGCGTTTGTCATTGAATTCTCCTCCCTAAAACGTGTATGTCCAGTATATATTAATGGTTCACTTTGGTTTAATCAAGTATTCCGAGGACAAGACTGAAATTATTATGCTTGATATGCTTTAAGGTTTTAAAAAGTGATCCATGACAAAGTACATTAAAATTAACCCTATATCTTTCTATTGTGAATGTTCCGATTGCTGTTGTTTGCACAAAGAATAAGCACAGGTAGATTTATGTGACTGAAATTTTGGAAGATATTATATCCGTGTGTTACTTTATTTTTGTAAAGAGAATACTTTCCAAAGAAGTGTTTTTCCAAGAACAATCTTATTTGTCCCTCTGGATTCCTTTAGGTGTTCTATCTTCAAGATTACTGTCAGCAAGACCTCAGTTCGAAGTTTCGTCTGAGAGATTAGCACCTTGACCAACAGTTAATGTCCTTCAGGAGGGAAAGAAGGATGAGAAGGGGGTAGTTTGTGGTCTATGCGAGATTCGAACCGGGAACATCTCGCTTATTTGGCAGGCGCTGTGTCCAAAATACCACTGCCCAGTCCTCCATGGTTTGGTTGTTTTATATAATATGAACAGTGTGCGATTGGTTTCCTCGGCACAGACCATACTTTCACGCATTCTCTGTGGATTTTTACGGTTTCCGAAGACGCCGCCAGGAAGTGGTGATTTATTCACTGCTTTTAATTAACAGACTCCTCCTGCCAGACCGTGTTGTTCCAGAAAGACATACAATCGCCTGTCACCCACCTGTACACACGAGATTGACAGACCTGTCCGCTGGTCTTCTGTTGTTCCAGCTGTCAGGTCTTCAAAGAGGCGTGTCTCCGGAGTTGAAAAGAGAGGTCCTGTGAGAACTGTCACAATTTGGAGATAGGAAAAACAAGCGGAGTAGTTAACAGCTCCTCTAAATTACCAAGCGGACAAGACAATTTCAAGGCACAATGTCTCAGTCCATGAGCTTGAAGAAAGTCAGGTGCCTTGCTGTCTTTCACCCCACCTTCAGTTGTCATTCTAACACCCCCTTCTTGACACGATAACATTGACATCACACACACACTGCCGTCTTTGAACTTCACCATCAATCGGTGTCCCACGAGTTTCGTTGACACGACTCCATCAACAACAACCTGAGGCCCCTCTGCTGTGGTATTGTCCTGATGGCTGCTGTCCTTAAGGGCATGTAGATCTGACACAACGATAGACTGTATGTTCCAAAAGTATTAAATCCTGATTAGTTTCTAAAGGAACAGAGAGTTTCTCGTATTGTATTGTGTTGTGTTGTAATGTGTTGCTTGCCTTTAATTACCTGGTCTTACCTTTTCTTGCTTTGTTTTGTTGTGTGTTGTCACAACAGATTTTTTCTGTATGAAATACGAATTATCAAACTTTGCCAGCTCAGCCCTGTGGCACTGAATAAAAGTATATTATGTATATATGTGTTGACATAAAAAGTAAAAGAAAATATAGATTATTAGCAACAAGACGTAGACACCAGGGAAGTATCAAACTACTGCACATAACCGGATAAACGGATGTATTAATGAAGAACAGGCATGAACAAACATAGACACAGACAGACCAACCGACAGACAGAGCCCTTCCCCCCCCCCCCCCCTGCACACACACACACACGTAGTAGTCATCCACAAGTCCCTGCAAAATACCGAGCCATGATGTCCTACCCACCCTGACATCCTGACACTGTGTACACACCAACACTCACACCAACCCCCAGCACAGCTGTTGGCAGCTCTCCCAACAGCCATTGCCATTTTATCACATGGTTACATCAACCACGGCCTCAACGCTGACTGCCAGTCTCCAACTTTCTGAATCAGACTGGAACCTACCCACGTGTAACAATGACTGTACACTCGTTATAAAACTGCCCACACTCACTGCGGCTGAGATTTACATATTGCAGCAAGTCAGGCATTAAGGACACAAACACACAGTACACGGCTATAGCCTGTTGTTGACGAAATTTGTCCATCCAACGTTTAGTTCTTGGTATGGCTATTGTCCCAGTCGGCCATGTCACGTCAGGTAGACGTTCAAACGGAATGCAAGCTTACAACAGTTACGCAGGGAAAAGTATAACAGCGGCTGGGACTTGCGTAATGCATCAAGTCAGCATGACCGACACATGCACACAGTAGACGGCTAAGTCTTTCCTTGGACGAAATCTGTCCACTCCACTTTTAGCACAACATATTTGGGATGCCGTTTGAGTCACTGAAACTACCATAAGTGGAACATTTAGAAATAAAAGAAAGGAAGTATGTCTAAGCAGGTTTATGAAATTAGTGATAATACTTTAATTACATAACATTATGTTAGCCCAGTTTGAGGGATGGCCTAGAGGTAACGCGTCCGCTTAGGAAGCGAGAGAATATGAGCACGCTGGTTCGAATCACGGCTCAGCTGCCGATATTTTCTCCTCCTCCACTAGACCTTGAGTGCTGGTCTGGACGTTAGTCATTTGGATGAGACGATAGACCGAGGTCCCGTATGCAGCATACACTCAGCACACGTAAAAGAACCCACAGCAACAAATGGGTTGCTACTGGCAAAATTCTGTAGAAAAATCCACTTCGATTGGAAAAACAAATAAAACTGCACACAGGAAAAAATACAAAAAAAAGGGTGGCACTGTAGTGTAGCGACGCGCTCTCCCTGGGGAAAATTGAAAATGGAATGGGAAGCCCAGAGTGGCATAAGGCAATGCGCAACTTTCAGATAAAAAAAAAAAACGTATGTCTAGCATGAAAGGTAGAGCACGATGCTTTGCAAATCAAACAAATATCGGCATCATTTCCAAACCAACATTGCGCAAATTTCTTCAAAACGGAACAGAGTCCCTGTGGGCTTTTCCAAATACAATAGACTGAGCAACATACTTGACACCACGTTCTTGGCATCAGATATCTTTTCCCATCCCTCTTGCGGCCAATCAGTGGCAGCCTCTGTGCGTGTGTGTATGTGTGTGTTTGTGTGTATGTGTGGGTCTGTGTGTTTGTGTGCGTTTGTGCATGCGCGAGGGTGTAAGTGTACACAAGTGTCAGGAGAGTTCTGTGCACGTGCGTATGAGTGTGTGTGTGTGGGGGGGGGGGGACGTAGGGGGGTGGTGCGGGGGGGGGGGGGGGGGGTAGAGGATGAGGTATGTGTGTGTGTGCAACGGAATATTGGAACGTGTGGGTGTGCATATATATATATATATATATATATATATATCTATCTATATATCTTTGTATATATCGGGGAGGGGGGGGGGTGGGGGGGGGGGGTTGGGGGGGGGGGTATGGGCGTATGTGTGTGTGCTTGTACAAGTAAGTGTGCCTCTGTGTGTGTGTGTGTGTGTGTGTGTGTGTGTGTTTGCCGTGGCAGCTGCGATATGTAGCCTAGAACTGAGTGTGTGGAGGGGGTGCTGGGTAATGTGTGTGTGTGTGTGTGTGTGTGTGTGTGTGTGTTGGGGCTCATATACGTTTATGTGTATTTGACTGTGCTTTCAAATCTGTGAATCTGCATGTTTGGTGCATATCTGTTATGCATATGTGTGTGTATGTGTGAATGTGTGTCTGCATTTTTTACATTTATTTGCTTATTTATCATCCTTGTTTTCTTTCTTTCTTTATTTTTTAAATTTTTTTGTTTATTCATTTTATTATTTTTTTGTTATATTATTATTATTTATTTAGTGAGTTAGTTTTTTAGTTGTATATATATATTGTGTGTACGCTTATAGTTGACTTCATCAAGTTGTTGCGCCTTATGCATATTATTATTATTAGTAGTAGTTCTTTTTTATGTATTTATCTCTTTTTTTTCTTTCTCAAGGCCTGACTAAGCGCGTTGGGTTACGCTGCTGGTCAGGCATCTGCTTGGCAAATGTGGTGTAGCATATATGGATTTGTCCGAACGCAGTGACGCCTCCTTGAGCTACTGAAACTGAAACTCTCCCTGGGGAGAGCAGCCCGAATTTCACACAGAGAAATCTGCTGTGTTAAAAAGAAATACAAATACAAAAGTCATCATTTTAGGAAAAGTTGTGTTTATCAAAGTATATCATTGTGTATAAGGCCTAAATGAACCATGAACATGATGTCTACAAAGGAATAAATGATGCAAGAGCGCATGCACACACACACTACAAACACTATATATATGTACATCCTACATTTTAATGTAATAGGGAGCTCAGTCTCCATTAAAATTTACAAATCAGATAAAATTCACAACCCAGCTATTGCTGGTTTATTTCACTTTGGTGCCACAGAGTATCTGAATCTTCTTCCGGATGATACCCAGGGCCAACCAGTTGACCATTATTGGCATTTTGTGGTGGTTGCTTCCGGTTAGAATAAAAGGTCAAGTGGCAGTGAATCAGCAGAGTATTGGAAAGAAGGCATTCAGCCTTATGTCCACTCCACAGGGGATTCTGTCAAATGTTTTGGTGTGAGCTCTTCTGGCCTGTTGTTGCTGGTGAAGGTGTATTTGTATTTATCACATCAGATTTCTCTGTGTGAAATTCGGGCTGCTCTCCCCAGGAGAGCGCGTCGCTGTACTACAGCGCCATCCATTTTTTTGTATTTTTTCCTGCGTGTAGTTTTATTTGTTTTTCCTATCGAAGTGGATTTTTCTACATAATTTTGCCAGGAACAACTCTTTTGTTGCCGTGGGTTCTTTTACGTGCGCTAAATGCACACGTGCGCTGCTGCACACGGGACCTCAGTTTATCGTCTCATTCGAATGACTAGCGTCCAGACCACCACTCAGTGTCTAGTGGAGAAGGAGAAAATATCGGCGGCTGAACCGTGATTCGAACCAGCGCACTCAGATTCTCTCGCTTCCAAGGCGGACGCGTTACCTCTACGGCCATCACTCCACTTGTGAGCACTTGACTCGTGTTTGTGTATGATTTTCAATTTATGCCTGTATTTTATATGCACAGTCACCCCAGACATTTCTTGTGAAACCTGATAATCTTAATGAAAATATGTTCCATTTCAACCTTTTTATCTTGTTTTTATTTCATCTTATTCATTTTTGTTGAAAATATTTGAATAGGCCCACTGCATTGTCAGAAGCCAGATATAGCGGAAAGGGACATAACCCCAAGACAACGTCGCTTTGAACTTCCAATCAGCTTGCGTTTGTGAAAGGTTACAGTCCTTGTTTGGTGATTATAAGATTGACGTGACAGTGTGTTCTTTTCACTGATGTAACTGGACTAAAAAGGAAAGGCCCCAGTCTGTAGTCTCTCTGGTTGTGGTGAAATCTCGGTCGCCGTTTGCATTTGGCCATTTCAACACCTCATTGTTAGAATTCATGTCTTGTTCATGTTGAGAGAGAGAGAGAGAGAGAGAGAGAGAGAGAGAGATTTGATGATTAAGAGCTAAAATACTTTTAACTCCCAGTGCCCTGTACTATACGTGGCTTAGCAAATACAAAACAGAGGCATATGGATGATGGTAAGATATTTTATTATGAAAAACATTATAAATAAAGTATTAAAAAATGACACACACACATACACCTCTTGAACACACATGCAAGCATACACGCACACAAACAAGCACACACATACAAACACATGTTTGCTTTGTGTGTGCCCACCCACAAACATATACTTCACTGCACACCTTCACTCACTCACACACACACCAACACACGAAAAAGAAGAAAACGAACAGCAACAATAAAAACAACAAAACAGCTGTTGTTGTTGTGACGCCTGGTGATGTGTTGTGGGCGTCAACAGGTGGTTTCGTCCCAGCCACTATGTCAAATAGTGGCTTCAGGTTACGGCGAGAACGGCCGTCGAGTTTTCGTGGTGGCTTTTCCATTGTCACCAGAATGACTCGCTGTTGAACAGAAGGGTCAGTTCCCAGAAATGTGAGTTGCAAATTTTACCTTCAAATAAAAACGTTTCCCTACAGAAACGAAAATAAAAACAAAAGTATACTAATTCAAAAACGACTACCACCACAACCAATGATAATTAATAGTGATGATAATAATAATTACAAACAAAATCATTAATTCTATTACTTCTACTACTGATAATGTCTCAGTGGTTTCCTAGATCATCATCACAGACACTTGCAGTTCAGGAGAACATCCTTTGAGCAACCCTATTTGTCCTGTACCTCTCTTGTTAACTTTAAACGTCTTTCACATCTCACGTTCTCTGAAATCAGCAGTCTCTTTACCATTCTGCCTAGTTCTCTCAAGGCCTGACTAAGCGCGATGGGTTACGGTGCTGGTCAGGCATCTGCTTAGCAGATTTGGTGTAGCGTATACGGAATTGTCCGAACGCAGTGACGCCTCCTTGAATAACTGAACTTAACTGAGCTAGTTCTCTCAACATTACCAGTCAGAGCTGCATTCTTGCATTGCTGCTAATCAGCCAAGGAACGATTTGCCAAACGAAACTCACCCTGGGTTCTGAATCCACTTGTAGTGAATGACGCGGTTGTTCTGCCTTTGGTGTAAGTAGTGGGGTCTGTTGGGTTTCTGCTAGTGGAAACTGTGAAACTGTGTGGAGAAAGAAAAAGACATGAACGTGAAATACATGTACACAGATTTACATATCATCCTGTGTGACTATTCCTGTTCAAGGTTCTTGCTCTTTATATATATATATATATATATATATATATATATATATATATGTGTGTGTGTGTGTGTGTGTGTGTGTGTGTGTGTGTGTGTAATTTCCTGTAATTGTATTTAGAATTTGTTTTCAAATTTCACCCTCATTTCACCCTCATTTGCCCAGTTTCCCCCAACCCTCCATTCATTCACATCTCCCACCCCTTCTAACCGATAATACTCAAATGTATTCATAAATACTTTAACAAAATGTCTTCAATCACTGATATGTGTGACGGGACAAACAAATTCCTCCTCCATACTGCATTGTGAAACTGACTATTAATATTGATTCCAAGAACCAGAATAAAAAAATGGAATGGCCCCATTTGCAGTGCAACAACCTAAATGCCTTTCAACATTGATTATACTTGTGGTTTAACCTGGGTTGGGGAAAACAAGGGAAGGGACACTACTCATGTTGAGTTCAGCGTCAAATAGTTGCATTCAAAGCCGCTCTTTCATTTTCATTATCGTTTTGTTATGCGTTTTCCATCAACGTCATTTATAAAAGAAATGCTCACTGAATAAAATTCCAAGTTAAGATAAAAAATATTTCAAAAAGCATACATATAATGATCATGGCATCCATTTCTGCGATGGAAGGTTAGGACGTAAGTTATGTCCCTTTGTTCACTCCTTTCATTCGTAAATTCAAACACGGTTATGATAAGTCACTTTTTAGACAGTTCCAGCAAATATTGAACATTAAAAAATATGGTACACTTTACAATATCCATGTGAAAATACAGCATTTTGATTTACATGAACAAGTGCGATAAAATAAGTCTGAATAATCTATGAATGTCACTCATACACACATAATGAAACTTGTGTACTTCTGACAGTGCTTAAGTAAGATTATCGTTTAATCATACAGATAATCAATCTTTCTCTCCCACCACCACCAAACACATTTCACCCCAACCACACAAATAATTGCACATAATTCCAACTGAACAAGCTTGATCATCAGGATGTTAATAGATCTCCAGAACTTGCACAATCATTAAATGCAAACTTCAGAAGTCACACAAACAACCCACCACAAGACCAATTGAAACACAATCCTACTCTACCACATTACACAATCATAGTTAGTGCTCAACATGCTAACATCAGAACACCCACCCTGATGTTGATAGCATAACACCCCAAACTCATACCAATATATAACCCCATCAAAATAGTACCAAACACAGGCTCCAACCATTACACACACCCAAACCAAACCACCACTAAAACCCCATTCACACAAACAATCCTTTACCATCAAACATATACAACACTAGCCCCATAAACAACCCCCTCCTCGCGAAATGCATCCAACCACATAAACAAATATCGCTTCTAGAACACCTCCAGCCATGGTTTGTTAAAAAAAAAAAAATCTAGCAACAGGTCATTGTTATCAACATTTAATTATCTCTGATATGGGGACTTTTGTATTGTGCATGGAAGGAAAGAGATGGGAATTTCAGCATCTCCTAAATCAAAGGTGTCCACACACTTAATGCTTCATTTAGTTTTTTTGTTTTTTTTAATATAATTCATTAGCAACAGGAAAACATTTTGGAAGATGCTCACATAACAGAGCACACAGTGACTGAGAAAATTCAAACATATATGCAGTTCAGCTGCTGATAGTGTTCCATTTGCAACCTGAGAATCATATTTTTCAGTCCTGGTGATGGCACAGGCTGTAGATTTTGTTTTCCTTTCATATCATTTGTTTTATTGTCTCTCTTTTTTAGTACATGCAGATTCATTAGTGCCTTAAATTTTAAAAATCCACCTGTGTGTGCAATAACAGTTTTTATCAACTAACACACATTCCTGTCAGTCTTACACGTTCTGGAAACAAAAATTAAACATATTCAGCATGCACAGTCCCGAAACTAAGAGTATGCTTGCTGTTTGGCAGGGAGTAGAAAACGTTTACACTCTTAAAATTCCACGACTTCAATAGGTAGGAAAGTTGGTTTATGAGAGTGAACATGGGAGTTACAGTCCATGATCACAGAGCAATGTGACAGGCAGCTAATGAACTTACTGCTTTGCTCTGACACATCCAGTCTTTTAAAAAAAAAAGCTAAACAAGAAGTGAAATACAAAATTAGATAAGCTTACCACTCACCTCCTTCCATTGTGGTTTCAATCAGTCTTTCAAAAACGTGGAGAGTCACAAAGAAGACAGCACTACAGTCACTGAAGTCGCGGACGTCCTGCTTGGTAGTCGGTTGTGCTGCTGAAAAGAGTTGAGTTTTAACGACCTAGCGAAACGCTCTTAGGGTCAAGTTGTTCTGGAAAGATGGCCGGCAGTAGTCGTTGTTCAGTGGTTAAAAGGTGTTCGATGCTGTGGTCCGTAAGCTGACAGCAAAGAGCTGGGATATATATAGTGTCAGATGACGTAAGTCAGAGGCATTGCCATCACCAACACTCCCGGCCCCGTGGACCTGTCAGTCACTTGTGAAAGTCACGCACTAGCAACACTCCCGGCCCCAACGACCTGTCAGTCACGTGTGAAACTCACGCGCCAGCGACACTCCCGGCCCCAACGACCTGTCAGTCACGTGTGAAACTCACGCGCTAGCAACACTCCCGGCCCCAACGACCTGTGAAAGTCACGCCCTAGAGTCAGGTGGGCAGGTCTTTGAAAGCGGAGCAGGAGTGAGAGGGCGAGGAGGTTGGAAATGGGTGGGAGGAGTGATCGAGGATGAGTGGATTGCATGAACCCAAGGTCCTTTTATGTATTTCTCTCTTCTTTTTTCTCTCCATTCCCTCTCTCTTTCTCTCCCTCACCATCCCCCACCCCCTCTCTCTCTCCATCTCTCTCACTTTCTCTTTCTGTCTTTACCTTTCGCTCTCGTTTTCTTATTTTGCAAGGTGAAATGTATTTTGTATTGTCAGAGTAGGAGTTAGAAATGTATTGTCTCATGCAGGACAGGATAGTCATTCTTCAATTTAATGCTAACTTTCTGTATGAAACTTGAAAATGATTTAGCACATACTCGATCAGACAGAGGAAAAAACAACAACAAAAATTGTAAGTCGGCAATACGTTCTTCGAACCGACAAAGACAGCCACACACACACACACACACACACACACACACACACACACACACACATATATATATATATATATATATATATATATATATTTGTAAGTATATCTATAATCATATATATATACATATATATATATATATAGAGAGAGAGAGAGAGAGAGAGAGAGAGAGAGAGAGAGAGAGGTGATATGAATATAAACATACGCATATATATATATGTGTGTGTGTGTGTGTGTGTGTGTGCGCGCGCGCGCGCGTGCGCGTATGTGTGTGTGTGTGTGTGTGTGTGTGTGTGTGTTCGGAGACAGACAGACCTACGAGGAAGGGAACAGAGAGAGAGAGAGAGAGAGAGAGACAGAGAGGTGGATAGAGAGACAAAAACTTTTGTCCACAGTGACAAAAGATAATTGAGACAGCCAGGTAGACAGAAAGAACATACACGTACACACACACACACGTGCGCGCGTACGCACACACACGCACACACACACACACACACGCACACACACACACACACACACACACACACACATATATATATATATATGTGTGTGTGTTTTGTTGTTGTTGTTGTTGTTTCGTTTTTGTTTTGTTTTGTTGTTGCTGTTTTCTCAAATGATACATGATATCGTTCAGACAAAGACACGCAACACCCAGCTAATAATGCTTCGAATTTATTGTCATCATGCACGAAGGTAAATAACGGGATTGGACGAACAGTCCGGAATGTTTCTTGTTCCTGGAACAGATTGCCATTATGTAAATCACTTGATATAAGCATGGAGTCAATTAGTTAGTTTGTTAGTAAGTTAGTTAGCTCGTGGGTTGGTTGGTTGGTTGGTTAACCAGTTGGCTAGTTGGTTAGCAAGTTAGTTAGTCGGTTAGCTACTTGTTATTTGGTTAGCAAGTTAGTTTATTATTTCATTACTAATATAAATGTCCGGTGAAATTTTCAAAAATGTGAAACGAAACATAGACAAAAAAAAAAGCGTATTGATCTGTGTATTTACCTGTGCATTAATGAATGAAAAGAAGAAAAGAAAAAAAAAAGAAAAAAACTTTAAGCCGCCGAAGGAATCCCCCTTTCTTCTTTTCTTCACCCAACCCCCAACCCCTTTGAAAAAAAAAAAAAAAAAAAAAAAAGGCCCTCACCGCGCCGCAGGAAGTGAAAGGCATGGACCACGTGGTCCACTCATTTTGTTGTAGGAGTGACTACCATGCACTCAGGGAGGAGTGAAAGGTCAAGGTTAGCGCCCGAAGATTGCGATTTCATGGCAGCGCATTTGGCGAGCCGTTCGACTTTGGCGTTTCCCGTGAGAGTTTTGGCGAGAGCAATATCCTGACTGAGAAGTTGCGTCCCCAGTTTCATCTTTACTATCTGGAGTTTCAGCTTTTCCATTTCCAGACTGTCTTTGATTTCGTTGTCTCCGTGATGAGGAGGAGAGGAAGGACAAGGAGAAGTAGGAGGAAGAGGTGACACGGTCTCCACTGTATGATCTGGACAGGAAGAAAGGAAAGACAAGTTATCAGACAGTGAACGAACGGTGAGTCAACACACCATGGCTTTGAAAAGTCAAACTTGGTAGGTTATGTAAACCACGGAAACTGCGATGGCTGAGAAAAAAAAAAGAAAGAAAAAAAAGTAGAAATAGAAATAAGAGCAAAATATACTACTACTACTACTACTACCGCTACTAATGATAATGATAATAATAAACAGACAAATAATATATAAACAGATCATAAAGATAGTGAATCTGTGCAATAACTTGATTTGCTTGTCCTTGTGCCATTTGTATGCATGCTTGTATGTAATATGCTTCTATGAATGTATGTATGCATGTATGCATGCATGTATGTAGGAACATGTATACATGCGTGCATACATACATACAGCGGGAATCACAGCCGGCCGGACCTTCACGGACACTGTATTGGCAGAAAAGCACCCTACCCATCCTGCCACGGACAGACAGACAGACACACAGACAGACATATATATATATATATATTCACCAGAATCATCATCAGCAGGAATCACCACCATGGCGGAGACAGCACACGTGAGAACAAGGACAAGTTTGACGTCCATGGCTCTGGAAGAAAAACGAGCATTTATAATGTTACTTGATGTGCGCGCGCGCGCGCACACACACACACACACACACACACACACACACACATATATGTATATATATATATATATATATATATATATATATATATATATAGTGGAGTGATGGCCTAGAAGTAACGCGTCCGTCTAGGAAGCAAGAGAATCTGAGCGCGCTGGTTCGAATCACGGCTCAGCCGCCAATATTTTCTCCCTCTCCACTAGACCTTGAGTGGTGGTCTGGACGCTAGTCATTCGGATGAGACGATAAACCGAGGTCCCGTGTGCAGCATGCACTTAGCGCATTTAATAGAACCCACAGCAACAAAAGAGTTGTTCCTGGCAAAATTCTGTAGAAAAATCCACTTCGATAAGAAAAATAAATAAATAAGCACGCAGGAAAAAATACAAAAAAAAAAAAAAATGGGTGGTGCTGTAGTGTAGCGACGCGCTCTCCCTGGGGAGAGCAGCCCGAATTTCACACAGAGAAATCTGTTGTGATAAAAAGAAATACAAATACACACACACACACACACACACACACACACACATATATATATATATATATAGAATCGACGACCTGCCGAAGTGTACACATGGGAAATGTTATGTTGGTGATACAGAATCCATATCCATGCCTCTCAAAAATACACACACTGTGGATGTAAGGTTAGTCATCCACATTTCGTGTTGGAGGAAATCTGGGCAATATACACACTGTGATAGTTTTGATAGACGCTTCATGTTCAGCATCCATGGCGATGGGGTCTATGCACATCGTAGAAGTGTAAGTATGCATAATACTACACATGTTATGGAGAAAGCATATAGTGTCGATGTTTTATGTTGGTTATACACACCTGGGTTTACATACTCTGTCACACGCATTCAGTTATGTACAACTTGAATACCAATATCTTTTCATATGCACAATACTGAGGAATCCATGCTATGTAAGTGATACACGTTTCATGTCTATGCTTTGAGGAGGATGCAAACTGTGTGAGTGTTACATTTATCAAATCAATTCAAAATACTTATTAATCAACATGCATGGAAATTAATTTGTGCAATTGCAGGTTCGTTATAAACACAAACATAATATCATGATCATGCACGCCATTAAAAAAGAAAAGATTAAAACTGGTCAAATAAAAATCTACAAAGCTGTTGACAAACCAAAACCACACACACACACACACACACACACACACACACACACACACACACACACAAAGACAAAACCACACGCGCGCACACACACACACACACACACACACACACACACACACACACACACACACACAGATTCAGAAAAGCAGCCTGTTGTGCAAATGACTCCCTGTTTGTAAAAGCCCCTACAGCCTGGTCTCAGACCGAGGAGAGGCAGGTGCTATACAAGTAAGTATCCATATCTTCATCATCCCCAGCATCACCATACTCACAGTTTGGTTGCAGGGTCCCGTGGCAGTGCGGTATGCAGGGTATGGGATGCCGACAAGGTCCGGGGCTGTCCAAGGCTGAAGTGGGTTCTCTGCACAGGTCTGAATCCCTTCTATCTGAGTCTGTACAGTCCCCTCTTTTATAGCCTGGCTTCTGAAAATTTGATGACTTTCCGTATTGCTTTGGGGTGTCAAGCAATATTAAACGCAAATACAGTTCGCACAGCCAAAAAGAGGAGCTGGGGCTATACGATATGCTTCTTCTTTAATGTGTAAAAGCAATATTACGGTCCATTGTTTTTCAGGAAACCTTTTGAATCGGAATGATAACCCGTTAGTCAATTACATTTATGGGCTGTTTGCCGTGTTTTATTTTCAAACTTGCTTTAATCTGGAATTGTTAATCAAGGGAGGTGATACGAACATTTTCTAATGATGTGGTGAAGTGAAGGCCTGTGATATCAAAGTGTTTGATGAATCGAGCATTAAAGGTTATATGGTAATAACCCAAGAAAAACAATAGATGTAATAATATTCAAACCACAAGACAAATCGTTTTACTACGATTACAGCGAGCTATGTGATTTATGATTGTTTTTTTGTTTTTTTCTTGTTATCTCGACCCTTGATGTACTGTGTAGTTCAAGGGTCCAAGGGGTCTGTATTAATCAATAACCAACTAGATAATATACGAACAACTCTAAATCATTTTATCCGCTTTCTACTTTCCACGTAAGGCTTCCACCACGTGTACAGTACTTTACATATATATACTTCAAATCGATCGCACAATCGCCACCCCTCCCCCACACTACCTCGGCAGCATAGAGCACACACACACACACACACACACACACACACACACACACACACACACACACCATCACGGGCTTTTTATCTGAAGGGCAGAGGTAGGGAGTTCCAGACAGCGGGACCAGAAACGGAGAAAGCTTAACGCAGCTTGGCGAGTGCTCTGTAAACCCAGACACAAAAGTGCAACGTCATTGCTTTGAACATCAGTACATTTCTCTGGCTTCCCACGAAGGCTAGAGTCCAATACAAATTGCTCGTCTCTACTTTCAGATCTTCTTCATACATGTTTACTAACCTTTTTAGGACGCTACGCCCTCTTTATACCTCTCTGTTGACAGTTCTTCGGCTCTTCTTTGGTATTTTCGGTAAAAAAGGCTTTCTCCGTTTCTGGTCCCTCTGTCTGGAACTCCCTACCTCTGCCCTTCAGATAAAAACCCCGTGATGGTGTGTGTGTGTGTGTGTGTGTGTGTGTGTGTGTGTGTGTGTGTGTGTGTGTGTGTGCTTTATGCTGCCGAGGTAGTGTGGGGGAGGGGTGGCGATGGTGCGATCGATTTGAAGTATTGTGATTTGAGACGTGCATTATTTGAGCATTGTGATGTATTTGATTGGTTTTCAGTATTGGGATTGATTTTAAGTATTGTGACATTATGTGTTTAGATATTGGTGTTTAGTATTGTGATGTCGGATGTGCATTATCTAGGTATCGGTCAGTGTGATACGTATGATTAGTGTTTTTCAGATTTGGTTTTTGTGCATGTAGAGACGTTGATTTTTTTTCTTTTGCTTGCTTGCTTGCAGGGTTATGCATGCACGTCGTCGTATTTGTGTTTAGATGTTGTATGATTTTAATCTCTTTTCGCAACTGTTTCACTATGTTTATCTGTCTATCAATTTATCTGCCTAGGAGGAAGGTGGCAGAATGGTTAAGATGCTCAGCTGCCAATACAGAGAGTCCGTGAGGGTGTGGGCTCTAATCCCGCTCTTGACCTTTCTCCAAAGTTTGACTGGAAAATCAAACTGAGCGTCTATTCTTTTGGATGAGACGATAAACCGAGGTCCTGTGTGCAGCACGCACTTGGCGCACTGAGAAAAAAACAAAAAACAAAACAAAACAAAACAAACAAAAAACCATGGCAAAGAGAGTGTTGTACTCTGGCAAAATTATGCAAAAAGAAATCCACTCTGACAGGTACACAAATTTAAAATCATGCACTCAAGGCGCGTTGGGTTATGCTGCTGTCAGGCACCTGCCCTAGCAGATGTCGTGTAGCGTATATGGATTTGTCCGAACGCAGTGACGCCTACTTCTCGGCCTTTTGGCTAAGATCAAAGTGTAGTATCTGTTCTTATCAGCTTAATATCTGATACGCCCCCTACCCGGGGGCTACGATATTAAACTGATTTTTGAACCTCGGCGAAGTGTCAGGGGCTTGCTCCACCTTCGCCACGGGTTGGCCTGGTATTGCAGTACCTCCAGGATCGGCCCTTTATATATATATATATTTTTTTTTTCAAGGCCTGACTAAGCGCGTTGAGTTACGCTGCTGGTCAGGCATCTGTTTGGCAGATGTGGTGTAGCGTATATGGATTTGTCCGAACGCAGTGACGCCTCCTTGAGCTACTGAAACTGAAACTGAAACTGAGAAACTGAAACTGGAACTTATCTGCTTATTTTTCACTGTGCAAGTCATTCATCCAGTTTATTTCAAGTTTCCACCCTTGACATTTCCCTACCTTCTCCCAACCAACTCCCTATACTTATTTCCCTATTTGTCTGAGCCATGGATTTACGGCTTTTTTTTCTTTTTTTCTTTCTTTTTTTTTGGGGGGGGGGGGGGGGGGGGGGGGGGGGCGGTTGTTTGTTTGTGTGTGGGTTTTGTTGTTGTTGTTGTTGTTTGTTTGCTTTGTTTTGTTTTGTTTTTACATTAAAACCAGTGAACTAGTCTGGCTTCTGAAGATTTCTTGATGTTCTGATTTGCCATGGAATGTTGGATCATAAACTGAGTAAACGAGGCTTGAAAGAGGAATTGGGGTTGTATGTAGGACATGCCCTTTTTGTTGAAGTATGAAAGCGATATTAAGTTTGATTGTTTTCACGGAACCTTTAGTGTTCAAAGAGCAAATTACCAGATGCCCTATGCTTGTGATGGCTGGAATAATGCATGCATGTGTGCAACAACAACAACAACAATAATAATAATAACAACAACAACAATATGGCCCTTTTTGTTGGATGAGAATAATTTGTCCAGGTACATAAGATGTCCCATTATTCATGTTTTTCGTTGTTGTTGGTTTTGTTGTTGCTTCATTGGGTATATATCGTTTCCGTGTCATGCATAAACTGAATTATATGAAAATATAAGTAAGCAAGCATAAATGAATTCACGTATTGATCACGTATCTGTCATGATATATGAATTCACGTATTGA
>NC_134898.1:31727435-31734935 GCF_041734735.1 Babylonia areolata
TGGATGAATCAGTGATAAAAAGTAGTGGGTACCAGAAAACATCGACAGAATAAAAAAAAAAATAAAAAAATAAAAACAAGAGAGGCAAGGCCTTCAAGACTCACTTGTGATACACTTTTAAAAAAATCCAAGCTTTTTATGTATTGAGTATAATTTCAAAATGTAATGTTTAAGATGAGAAAGATCAGTTTAAAGCAAATTAACTCCCCTAGTATTACAGAGTAATTTCCCTTTTTTACTATCTGCACCAAAACGTTTGCAAAATAAATAAAACTTCCATGCTTAGCAAAAGAAGTTCCTGTTTGAACAAAAAATGATAATAATGACTGCTCTAGCTGTTGGGTCAGAATATCAGATCAAAGTACCAAGTTTAGAGAATACAAAAAATATAAATATAACAGTAAATGCAGTTTGCATATAATTAGGCTTCATTTTTTGTTTTGTTTTGTTTTTTGTTTTTTTTTGTTGCCATCCCAGAGGTGCAATATTGTTTTAAACAAGATGACTGGAAAGAACTGAATTTTTCCTATTTTTATGCCAAATTTGGTGTCAACTGACAAAGTAGTTGCAGAGAAAATGCCATTGTCAAAGTTTACCACGGACACACACACACACACACACACACACAGACAACCGAACACCGGGTTAAAACATAGACTCATTTTGTTTACACAAGTGAGTTAAAAAAACGACAACACAATATATTTTTATGGACGATATAAGAAATATGCAGTTAAAACAAACAAACAAACAAAAACACCCCACACATTACAAAATTATGCTGAAAGACAATACACAGCGCAACACCATCAATTCCCAACGGGAAAACATCAAAATAAAGCACTGATACTTTATATATCTTTATAATGCTTGGAAAGGAAATTTGATAGAAAAAAGAATCATAGAATCTGAACAACCAAAAAACTCAAATCTGATATTTTCACCCATTGTCACATTCACAGCGTGTTGCGTGGAATTTATTTACTCCAGCGACTTATCCATGATTTTCGCGTGCGGCGTCACATATGGATAAAATAAGAAATATGCAGTTAAAACAAAGAAATAAACACCCCCACACATCACAAAATAATGCTGAAAAACAATACACAGCACAACACCACACAATACATCATAAATAAGACCACACCACAGTACAGCATGGCAACCGTAACAACACAACACAACACAACGGTACGCAACACAACACGGCGCAACGCAAAGCTACACAACGCAACACAACGCAACGCAGCACATCATACCACACACACAGCAACACCCACCACTCCCCACCCCCACCCCCACGCCCCAACACCCTCCAAACAGTCCGTCCCCCATGCCCCACCCATCACAACCACCTCAAGTCAGCGTCTGTGGCACCAGAAAGCTCTGGAACTCCCTGGCCCTCCTGCTGCTGACCCCAGCCTCCCCAACGCCGTCACAGGACTGCAGGAACCTCTTCACCCTCCCGTCCAGCCTCTCCCGCTCTCGGCGCAAGGCCAACAAGAACTTCACCCGGTTGGAGTTCAGAGCGTCCCCCCCACCGGACTCCGCACCCGACTTCCCCCCCACCCCCATCTCCTCCATCAGCTGCCTCCGGGACCTCGTGCTCTCCGTCTTCTTCTGCTGCTGAGGTCCTCCACAGAACATGGCCCCGCTGTCGTCCTTGTGGACGTCCTCGTCAAGTCCTGAAGAGGACACGCTCATGAGGCTGGTCGCTGGTGGGATGGCGGATTTCGTTCTTCTGGGACGAGGTCTGGAGGGCTTCTCGCTTTGAGGTCTTCGCGACGGGATGGAGGTGGATGGGGAGGAAGAGGCGGAGGAGGAGTTGGCAAGGGAGGGATGGTTGGAGGGGTGGGCGCTGGCGGCTCGGCGCCTTCGTGGATTGACGTCCGAGGGTTGGTGGACCTTGGTGAACCAGGAGGAGGGGATGGCGCTCATGTCCAGGTTGTTGAGGACCAGCTGCTGCCTGGATTGCGGAGGGGTGTGGGTGGTGTGTGGGAGGGGAGAGAAATACAGAACATAATTTTATTCCATAAGGCCAGAGCCCCATTTGAAGGGGTGTGAACATGAATCATATTTTGAAAAGCATAATTGTTATCCATGATACAGCATCCCAGGAAGAGAGGAATACAAATGTCATGTATTCAGCTGTCTGCACGTTCATGTTTTTGAGTAGAAATGTCACATTCCGGCTCACTGTCCGTGTGTCTGTCTTTGAAAAAGAAATGTTGTGACAAATATACCCGTCTGTCTGCTTACGAGCATCCGCCTCCGTGTATATCTACCTGTATGTATGACAAGGAAAGTGGAAGAATGGTTAGGACGCTTATCTGCCAATGCTGTGTCCGTGAGTGTCTGCGTTCGAATACCGGTCACACACTTTACCCCAAGTCTGTCTGGAAAATCACACTGAGCGTCCAGTTAGTCGGAAGAGACGCGTACTGATTAAGAACCCATGGCAACGAGGTAACTGTCCTGTGGCAAAAATTTGTAGTTAAAAAAAAAAGAAAAGAAAGAAAGAAAGAAAAGAATCCACATCTCTGTGTATGTTTGTGTGTGTGTGTGTGTGTGTGTGTGTGTGTGTGTGTGTGTGTGTGTGTGTGTGTGTGTGTGTGTGTGTGTGTGTGTACTCGTGTGCGTGTGTGTGCACCCAAAGCCTGAATAGCGCGTTAGGCTATGCTGCTGGTCAGGCATCTGCCTAGAAGGTGCAGCGTATATGAATATATCTGAACGTAGTGACGCATACTTTAGAAACTAAAAATGAAACTGAAACTGAAACTGAGAGACTATTTATCAAATCTCGTTCTAACTGGCTCTCTGATGGCCTGTCCAGTCTGGATAGTGGCCCGATAATCGACAAATCCAGTCCAGATAATGTAAACTGATCTAAGTCAATAATTCAAAGGCAATAATTCAGTCAATCCATTAATCATTCAATAAATCTATGTGTCTGCCTGTGTTTCTCCCAACTCCGGATTCCTTATATGTGCCTATTTTTGTGGGGGTGGTGGTCTTTGTCCGATAATCGACAAATCCAGTCCAGATAATGTAAACTGATCTAAGTCAATAATTCAAAGGCAATAATTCAGTCAATCAATTAATCACTCAATAAATCTATGTGTCTGCCTGTGTTTGCCCCAACTCCGGTTTTCCTTATATGTGCCTATTTTTGGGGTTTTTTTTCTTTGTCTGTGCCTTGTTATTGTGTAGCAAAAACTGGACAAAAACTAAGTAGATTTTTTTTTAAAGCAATATACATCGTTATCGCGTAGGAGGAAATCAAAGAACACCACAAGAAGTAAACAAACAAACAATGAACCTTGAAACTGAAAAAAGATAAAGTAGGAAAAAAATTAAAAATTAAACATTTTACCTTGTTATCACGTAGCAAGAGATTAAACAAAGACAAAAAGTAAACAAACAGAATATCCTGTTAGCAACTAGCAAGAACCTAAACAAAGACAAAAGAAGTAATCAAATAAACAGTGTACATTATTATCGCGTAGCAAGAACCTAAACAAAGACAAAAGAAGTAATCAGATAAACAATGTACATTTTTATCGCGTAGCAAGAACTTAAACAAAGACAAAAGAAGTAATCAGATAAACAATGTACATTTTTATCGCGTAGCAAGAACTTAAACAAAGACAAAAGAAGTAATCAGATAAACAATGTACATTGTTATCGCGTAGCAAGAACTTAAACAAAGACAAAAGAAGTAATCAGATAAACAATGTACATTGTTATCGCGTAGCAAGAACTTAAACAAAGACAAAAAGAAGTAATCAGATAAACAATGTACATTTTTATCGCGTAGCAAGAACTTAAACAAAGACAAAAGAAGTAATCAGATAAACAATGTACATTGTTATCGTGTAGCAAGAACTTAAACAAAGACAAAAGAAGTAATCAGGTAAACAATGTACATTGTTATCGCGTAGCAAGAACTTAAACAAAGACAAAAGAAGTCATCAGATAAACAGTGTACATTGTTATCGCGTAGAAAGAACTTAAACAAAGACAAAACAAGTAATCAGATAAACAGCATACATTGTTATCGCGTGGCCAGAAATGAGACAAAGAAAAAAGAAGCAGATAAACAAACAATGTATTTTGTCATCGCGTAGCAAGATATTATACAAGGTAGATTAAAAAAATTAAAAAAAGCAATGTACCATGTTATCGTATGGCAAAAAAAAAAAAAAAAAAAAAAAGACAAAAGAAGTAGACAAACAAATCATGTACCTCGTCATCGCGTTAGCAAGCAATTCAAACAAAGACAACAGAAGTAAACAAACGAACAAACAAACGAACGAACAAACAAACAAACAAACAAACAATGTACCTTGTCACTCTCTTCACGTCCATCTTCGTGGAACCAGAAGAAGCAGAAGAAGGACCCTTGTTCCCAATCCCCACCTCCTTCTCCCTGCTGCTCGGGTCACCCCACGCCACCCCGACTCTCTTGACTGGGGTGATCTTCCGCCACCGTTTCCTTATCTCTTCGTCGCTGGAATCATCTACGTCATCGTCGTCGTCGTTGTTGTTGTCATTATTGCTGACGTGGTTGGGGTTCTGCTGTGGGACGTGAACGTCCAGCTTGACAAAGGCTGGAGGAGGCTTCAGACGTCGGTAGAAGGTGGTGGTGGTGGTGGTGGTGGTGGTGTTCGTGTTGGTGGTGGTGGTGGTGGTTGTGGTCATAGGGTGGAAAGAGGAACTGGAGGTGGTTTTGGTGACGTTCATATTCATAAGTGTTTTTCGTAACGATCTGAAAAGAGAAAGAGAGAACTTAGAAATTAAAAAAAAAGAAAAAAAAGAAAAGGAAGGAGATACAAAGTGTGTGTGTGTTTGACACAAACAAACATGAAACAAAAAGCCAGTAATACATCTGGTGCGGATTTAACATGTGATGAGAAGAAAAATTTCTCTGATGTTTACTTGTGTCAAAAAACAAAACAAACAAAAAACCCCACAAAAGAACAACAAATTGAGAGCTACAAAATGCCACCCATCATGAACTCTCTCTCTCTATCTATCTATCTGTCTATCTATCTATCTCTCTGTCTTCTATCTATTCTATTCTATCTATATTTCTATTTCTCTTTCTATTCTACCTATCTATCTATCTATTCTATTTATCTATCTATCTATCTGTCTGTCTGTCTGTCTGTCTGTGGGTATGTCTGACTGTCTGTGTGTATATGCATGTCTATTTCTCCATTTATTCATTTTGTGTATGTATGTATGTGACCCTGTGTCAGATAGATAGATAGACAGACAGACAGACAGACAGACACCACACCTGCCTATGTTATCCACGCATTCATGCATCTTCATCCCTACATTATCAAATCAATCTCACCGGATTTCGTTGTCGCGGTTGATGACCTGGCGATGACATCGTCGGGCCAGAAGGTCAAGGTCACTGTTCAAGGCCTCGGACAGCTTCTCGTTCTCCAAGTACACGTCGCTGTGGTCAATGCGGACCTTCTTCTCTTCAGCCACCCGCTTTCGGGGGTCCTCCGGGAACGCCATGGTCACTCCTGATGGGGGAAAAAAAAAAGAATGATGAATGATATGGATGCATACATAACGGAGGAAGGTATTTGTATTTGTATTTGTATTTCTTTTTATCACAACAGATTTCTCTGTGTGAAATTCGGGCTGCTCTCCCCAGGGAGAGCGCGTCGCTATACTACAGCGCCACCCATTTTTTTTTGTTTTTTTGTTTTGTTTGTTTTTTGTTTGTTTTTTTTCCTGCATGCAGTTTTATTTGTTTTTCCTATCGATGTGGATTTTTCTACAGAATTTTGCCAGGAACAACCCTTTTGTTGCCGTGGGTTTTTTTAAGTACGCTAAGTGCATGCTGCAGACGGGACCTCGGTTTATTGTCTCATCCGAATGACTAGCGTCCAGACCACCACTCACGGTCTAGTGGAGGGGGAGAAAATATCGGCGGCTGAACCGTGATTCGAACCAGCGCGCTCAGATTCTCTCGCTTCCTAGGCGGACGCGTTACCTCTAGGCCATCACTCCACATATATGGCAGAATGGTTTCGACGCTCAGCTGCCAGTACAGAGAGTCCGTACGTGAGAGGAGTGGGTTCGAACATCGCTCTCGCCCTGTCTCGCAAGTTTGACTGGAAAATCACCCCCAGCATGGCGGAGTATGGCTACCTACGTGGCGGGTAAATACGGTCATACACGTCAAAGCCAACTCGTGTACATACGAGTGAACGTGGAAGTTGCAGCCCACGAACGAAGAAGAAGAATAAGACTGGAAAACCAAAGTGAGCGGAGCGGCTAGACTTTCGGATGAGACAATAAACTGAGGTCATGTGTGCAGCACGCATCGGAAAAGAACCCACGGCAACAAGTGTTGTTCTCTGGCATGCTTTCATATCTGTGAAACTGCATGTTTGGTGCATATCTGTTATGCATGTGTGGTTGTATGTGTGAATGTGTGTCTTCATGTTTTACATTTATTTGCTTATTTATCATCATTGTTGTCTTATTTGTTTATTATTATTATTATTTATTACTATTATTATTATTATTATTATTATTATTACTACCTTTTTATATTATAATTATTATTTATTTATTTATTTATGTAAGCTTATCTCTTATTTATTCACCTTTTTTTCTTCTTTTTTTTCTTTTTCTCAAGGCCTGACTAAGCGCGTTGGGTTGTGCTGCTGGTCAGGCATCTGCTTGGCAGATGTGGTGTAGCGTATATGGATTTGTCCGAACGCAGTGACGCCTCCTTGAGCTACTGAAACTGAAACTGAAACTCTCTGGCAAAATCATGTTGAAAAGAAACCCACACTGATTGGTACACATATATGTAAGCATGCACTCAATCCCTGAACTAAGCGCGTTGGGTTTTGCTGCTCTCAGGCATCTGCCTAGCAGATGTGGTGCAGTGCATGTGGATTTGTCCGAACGCAGTGACGCCTCCTTGAGAAACTGAAAACGATGGATATTTATACAGCGCCTATCCTTGTATCGGAGACCAAGCTTTAAGAGCTTTACAAACACGGGGGTCATTAATTTGCACAACAGGCTGCCTACCTCGGTAGAGCCCGGGCTAACAGCTGTCTTTGGATGCTCATCATTTGTTTCCTGTGTCATTCAGTCAGTTTGGTTACTTCTCTCATCTCACTCAAACATTGTAACCTTAATCTTCCGTTATCTCTGTGTTCGCTCGGCTCAAAAGTTTTTTCAGCTCCGCGTTTTGTTATCTTAAGTCACGCACGCATACACACTCAGATAATAATGTAACATTTTACGTGTATGACCGTTTTGTATATTTACCCAGCCATGTTAGGCAGCCACACTCCGTTTTCGCGAGTGTGCATGCAGGGGTATGTTCTTGTTTCCATAACCCACCGAATGTTGACACTGATTACTTGATCCTTAACGTGCGTATTTGATCTTCTGCTTGCGTATACGCACGAAGGGGGTTCAGAGGGTGTGGGTTCGAATCCCGCTCTCGCC
>NC_134898.1:31754935-31762435 GCF_041734735.1 Babylonia areolata
TTGTTGTTTTTTATTTGCCAACGGGTACGTTGGGGACATATTTGCATAGGAAGGGTTGGTTTTTATTTGCCAACGGGTACGTTGGGGACGCATCTGTAGAGGTTACAGAAAGCGCTGGGACTGGTATCGGCGCAGGCGCACACGTCATCGGTACTGCAGCACTTGAAGGTGTTCTCGGGTAGGTGAGAGGGACTGCACTGCCCGTTTGTGTGGACACACTGTGGACAGAGGGCAGGGACTGCTGTAGGATGATGACGACGGTGATGTTGGTGATGATGGTGATAATGATGATGATGGTGGTGGTGGTGGTGGTGGTGGTGATGATGATGATGATGATTGTGGTGGTGGTGGTGGTGGTGATGGTGGTGATGATGATGATGGTGATGGCGATGGTGATTATGATGATGGCGATGGTGATGATAATGGTGATGATGATGATGATGATGGTGGTGGTGTTGGTGATGATGATGATGATGATGATGATGCGGATGATGGTGATGGTGATGATGATGGTGAGGATGAGGATGAGGATGATGACGATGATGATAATGGTGATGATGATGATGATGATGACGATGATAACGGTGATGATGATGACGATGATGATAATGGTGGTGATGATGATGATGCTGATGATGGTGGTGATGTTTGTGGTGGAGGTTATATGACGATGGTGGTGATGATGGTGATGGTGATGATGGCGGTGGTGGTGGTGGTGATGATGATGATGGTGGTGGCTGTGATGATGACGGTGATGATGATGATGATAACAATGATAATAATAATAAGAAGAAAATGATAATAATGATAAAGAGGAAAAGAAGAAGAAGCAGAAGACGGAGAAGAAGAAAAAGATGAATACTACGACCACTGCTACCACTACTGATAATGATAGCGATGATCATGATGATGATGACAATGATGATCATGATGATGATCATGATAAGAAGACGAAGAAGGAGAAGAAGGAGAAAATATGAATAAGAGCACCACTGCGACGACGAAGACGACCACCACCACTTCTATTACTACTACTAATGATGATGATGATGATGATGATGATGACAGAAACAGCAGCAACTGCAGCAGCAGCAGTAGTAGTAGCTGTTGTTTTAGTAATAGTAGTTTTCGATAATAATCATAACAACAGCAGCAGCAGCAGCAACAAGAATAATAATAATAATAACAATAATAATAATAATAATAATAAAGCATACTTAAACTACGAGCGCTGCTGCTGTTACCTCTCCAACAACACCAACGACAACACCACCAACAACAACAACAACTACCACTACTATTTTTGTTGCTGCTGCTCCTGCCGCTGCCGCTGCTGCTGCTACAGCTACTACTACTACTACTACTACTACTACTACTACTACTACTGATGATGATGATGATGATAATGCTTCTGCTGTTGTTGTTGCTGCTGTTGCTACTACTGCTACTACTACTATTACTCCTACTACTTCTGTTGATGATGGTGAAATGCTACTACTACTACTACTACTACTACTACTACTTCTACTGCTACAACTACATAGCTGGCAGATGTTATGATTCCTACCCCATGGGCAACGGTGAAGATGACCGTCATGGTCAGACAGAGGAACAGTGTCGTTCTGATCATCGTTGTTCACTCTGAAAACAACCAGCAACACAGGTAACAATCACACTAATAATAGGAGAAACACACACACACACACACACACACACACACGCACGCACGCACATACACACACACACACACACACACACACACACACACAAACACACACACACACACGCACGCACGCACACACACACACACACACACACATACAAACATACACAACACAACAGAATTCATACAACACATACACATATAAGGGACATGATGGAAAAGGGACATGATAATCCCTCAGTAACCAAGGCATCTGCAATTTGACACCAGAATGCCAGAGTTAACATGACCCTGCATTCATCGGTGTAGTCGGTAAACACTAACTGTAGGTAGTGGGAAGAGATAAGTATCCAATCCTCCACAGTATCTACGAAAGAAGGACAAAAATGTATTGCACCTAAATTAATTATTCACGATGGTTTCAAAAAAAAAAAAAATGCAACGTTTCAAAATCACATTGTAGCGAAGAGATAATGATAAACCAAGAACAAAACAGAAGAAGAAAGAAAAACGAGACAGTAAGAAATACAGACCAACAAAGGGTGTGTGTGTGTGAGAGAGAGAGAGAGAGAGAGAGAGAGAGTGACAGAAACAGAGTGATTCCAGATTCCAGATGGTTTAGTCAAGTATAGGCCTAGGCCCCTTATGAAGGGGTATGTGAACATTATTCTTTTATTGACTCACTTGTGTAAACAAAGTGAGTCTATGTTAACCCGGTGTTCGGTTGTCTCTCTCTCTCTCTCTCTCTGTGTGTGTGTGTGTGTGTGTGTGTGTGTGTGTGTGTGTGTGTGTGTGTGTGTGTCCGTGGTAAACTTTAACATTGACATTTTCTCTGCAAATACTTTGTCAGTTGACACCAAATTAGGCATAAAAATAGGAAAAATTCAGTTCTTTCCAGTCATCTTGTTTAAAACAATATTGCACCTATGGGATGGGCACAAAAAAATAAAAAATGAAGCCTAATTATATGCAAACTGCATTTACTGTTATATTTCTATTTTTTGTATTCTGTAAACTTGGCACTTTGATCTGATATTCTGACCCAACAACAAGAGCAGTCATTATTATCATTTTTTGTTCAAACAGGAACTTCTTTTGCTAAGCATGGAAGTTTTATTTATTTTGCAAACGTTTTGGTGCAGATAGTAAAGAAGGGAAATTACTCTGTAATTAATGCTAGGGGACTTAATTCGAATCTGGTTAGGACTTTTTTTTCTTCTTTTTTTAACGCGAAGCTTTATAATAACAAATACAGAACACATTTTAACAATTAGATATTTTTTTTAAAGTGTATCACAAGTGAGTCTTGAAGGCCTTGCCTCTCTTGTATATATATATATAGAGACAAACATCACATTACAATGCATATTAACGTCCAAATATCAATCAAACAAGCATATAGGTAAAGCAGTGCTACAGTTCAGCAAAAAAAACAATAAAATGCTGTCACGAAGTTACAATTTCTCTGAATTTGAAAGCTTTATATGAAAATAGAGAAAACTTTCGAACAGGACAGAAACAGGGTGAGAGAGAGAGAGACAGAAAAAGAGAGAGAGAGAGAGAGAGAGAGAGAGAGACGCATTCGCAAGCAAACGAGCGCACATACTTCTCTGAAAACGTCTTATGTCCAAAAGAACAGCTGGTGGTCTGATCATACACGTCCACTGACCTCCCTTTATACAGACCACGAACACACACACACACACACACACACACACACACACACACACACACACACACACACACACACACACACACACACACACACACACAAAGTGAACCGGAGATAATGAATGACCCAATGTGACATTCCGTAATCATTTCACCACCAGTCGCATGCAGTATGGCTATGGGGAGGTCATGACGAACGAATGAACGAAATCTACAGTAAACAATGACCATCTGTCTCTGTGTCTGTGTCTGTGTCTGTCTCTCCCTCTCTCTCTTTGACCACAATGCTTGTGCTTTCTTTTTTTGGGGGGGTGGGGGGGGGGGGGGGGTATTGCGTAGTGTAGACCTGCTTGGGGCGGAGACAAGACGGAAAAACGTATACTATTTTTTTAGTTTTTTGTTATAGTTTTTTTTTTTGGTTTTTTTATCTACGTAGCTCGAAAATATAGAATTTTGTCTTGTCTCCCCCCCCCCCAACCCCAACCCCCACCTCCCCGCCACCTCTCTCTCTCTGTGTTTATTCTGTTGTTTTTTTTATGTACTGTCCAAACCTTGGAGACGAACGACTGAAAAAAAAGGCACACTACCCCCCGCCCCCTTTGATGTGCGAGGACAGCTGCTATATCGTATCTAACTACCGACTGTTATTAAAAAAAAAAATAAAATAATAATAATAATAATGATGATGATAACACTGCAATCTTTCTTTCCTTCCTGTCTTTCTATTCCATGACCAACATCAACTTGCTGATGACTCTGTCGTTGTTGATGCATATTGGGTACCTTCGGTGCACACACTACATTTTCGAACAGCGTAATATTCCTTGCAACTGAAAACAAAATTTCGTTTTTCGAATTTTGGCGACACATCTGACATGAAATATAATGAGAGAGACAGACAGACAGAGGGACAGGCAGGCAGACATACAGACAGAGACAGACAGACAGACAAGACAATTTTTTTTTATTATTGAGGATAATAGATAAGCACTGGCGCGCTTTTTCATCCAGTCCCCGCCCTGAAACAGGGTCTACACTATACAATACTACATTATATATATCATTGCATGCACTACACAAAGAGACAGAGAGAGACAGAGACAGTGACACATAGACAGAGAGAGAGAGACAGAGACAGAGAATTCTTTAAAAAAAAGAACCAAAAAGAAGTGAAGAAACATTTCAGCAACAAAGAACTGAACACGCCCCTACTCGGCAAAACCAACAAAGAAGGAAGCGTATCAAACAAAGACACTAAGACAGAGAGAACAGTATGAAAATAGGTTAAGATACTGTTCATAAAGGAATGCGAAGTTCTCTCAAATTCGATTTCTTATCAACACGTATTGTCCATACATTGTCAGCTCAGTCCACGAAAACTCTCTCTCTCTCTCTCTCTCTCTCTCTCTCTCTCTCTCTCTCTCTCTCTCTCTCTTCTTTTTTTTTTCTTTCATTTCAAATTCAGAGATAAGTCATGACTGCTCTCAATTCGAATTCCTCGATGTACGCTTTCAATATGTGTCATGTCATAACAGGGCCGGTTTACACACACCCACGGCGCGCGCGCGCACACACACACACACACACACGATCGCTAGCGCGCATACCCGAATGCAGAATGCTCTGACTGAGAAGCCCTTGATACTGCAGTTCATGTTAATGCACTATATATGCTCAACATAATCTTCTTCTTCCTTTCTTTCCTTTGGAGGGGAATGAACTGATGCAGTCTCGACATTTTCGGATAAGACGATAAACCGAGGTCCCGTGTGCAACATGCCCTTACCACACGTAACAGAACCCACAGCAATAAAAGGGTTGCCCTTGTGAAATATCCACTTTGTGTTAGGAAAACAAAGACACTTGCAGACAGAAAAAATAAAATAAAATAAGCGGGTGGCGCTACACTGTGGTGACGCGCTCTCCCTGGGGAGAGCTGCACGAATTTTACACAGAGAAATCTGTCGTGATAAAAAGAGTAATACAATACAATACAATTCAATACATTACAAAACACAGAGGAATCTGTCGTGACAAAAAGAGTAATACAATGCAATTCAGTATCAGCATCAGTTTCAGTAGCTCAAGGAGGCGTCACTGCGTTCGGACAAATCCATATACGCTACACCACATCTACCAAGCAGATGCCTGACCAGCAGCGTAACCCAACGGGCTTAGTAAGGCCTTGAGAAAAATAAAATAAAATAAATAAATAAATAATAAATAAATAAATAAATAGATAATAAATAAATAAATAAAATAATAGATGAATACATAAAAAAATACTACTGATAATAATAATAATAATAATAATAATAATAATAATAATAATAATAATAATAATTACAAGGCGCAAAATCTTGATGAAGTAAAATAAAAAAATAAAAAAAAAACTATAAAAAAAACCGCAACAATGATGATAAATAACCAAATACATGTAATACATGCGCGCGCGCGCACACACACACACACACACACACACACACACACACACACACACACATGTATAACAGATATGCAACAGACGTGCAGTTTCACAGATATGAAAGCACAATCAAATACACATGAGCCCCAACACACACACACACACACACACACACACACACACACACACATTACAGGGTAATACAATACAATACAATACATTACAAAACATGTATGTTGTTTGTTTGTTTCCCTTCTATCAGTCAGCATGAATCAAGTCACGCACTGAGTGCCCCAAGGCAAGGTGCTGGAACCAGACTTGTTCAATCACTGTATCACTGAACACTGTACAATTGTTTGGAACGTTACTTCTTCAGTCTATTTTCTGCAACACAGCTAGGTAAATCCAGTTATCAGTCACATCAAGTGTGATTCCTCTACCTTTGGAAACAAATGGGACTTTACAATGCTACAGCTCTGAAAAAAAAAAAAAGGTTGTCGGAGAATGCTCCCATAAAACAAATGGACGCTCTAAAACAAAACTAATCAATTGTGATACCTGTGTTGAAACAACAACACAGTGCTGCTAATTTCAAGTCCCATATTGGACAAAAGCAGGGACGGGCATTGATGAGTTTCATTAAATACAAAAAAAAATAATGGTTGGCTGGTGAACAGTTCTTATGTGCGTTGCCCCAAAGACTCTTCACAGAGTTGAGAGATAGAAGTTTCAGTTTCAATTTCTCAAAGAGACGTCACTGCGTTCGGACAAATCCATATACGCTACACCACATCTGCTAGTCAGATGTCTGACTGCAGCATAACCCTCAGGCTTTGAGTGCATGCTTGTATGTTTGTGTGCCTATCACAGGGGGTTTCTTTCTGCATAATTTTGCCAGAGGACAACACTCTCGTTGCCACGGGTTCTTTTTCAGTGCGCTAAGTGCGTCCTGCACTCGGGACCGCGGTTTATCGTTTCATCCGAAAGACCAGACGCTCAGTTTGATTTTCCAGTGAAACTTGGGAGAAAAGGGCGAGAGCGGGATTCGAACCCACACCCTCACGGACTCTCTGTATTGGCAGCTGAGCATCTTAACCACTCTGCCATCTTCCTCCATACACATTGCACTTATCCATGATGGATAGGAAGAAGAAGAAGAAGAAGAAAGAAAGAAAGAAAGAAATGTTGGCTGATCGCTTCATTTGACTGGTCAGCCACGACAACTGCTAGAATTATAATACTGCATTTTTGTTTTCATTGGGAGCAGAGCAGCTGATGGTATCTCAACTCTTTGTCCGACCTAGTTGCCCATAGTGGACACATGACAAACGTTTCGGAGTCAATGGCCTCTCAGTCAGTGACCCTCGTTTTTTCGTCCAGAACGCCAAAAATAATGTTCATTGCTCGATTTTGTTGTCATATTTTTAGCTTACCAGTGCCTTCCGAATCTTTTAGACTAATTGTCTCCGCTAATCTTAAGAGTCCTTCACGAAAATGACCTGATTTATTTATTCATTTATTTTTCTGTTTATTTCTTCCTTTATAGTTTCCACAGAAAAGCATTTTAAAAATTCCGAAACTCTGTGTGTGTGTGAAGGGGTGGGTGGGGGTGGGGGGTGGGGGGGTCTGTGTCTGTGTCTTTGTGTGTGTGTGTCCGTGTGTGTTGTGGTGTGTGTGTGTGTGTGTGTGTGTGTGTGTGTGTGTGTGTGTGCGTATGTGTATGTGTGTGTGTGTGTGTATG
>NC_134898.1:31769935-31777435 GCF_041734735.1 Babylonia areolata
AGATTGTTCAGCTCCCTTCCCCACCCCCTCCTCCACACCCCTCCCCTTTCTCTTACATGTCAGTTCCATCTTTATGCACAGCAACTGACAGCTGTTTGGCACAGGATAGGAACACGCATTACATCCAACGAGCACTCCACTGTAAAAATAACAAACAAAACAACAACAAACAAAAACAAAAAAACAAGCAAACAAACAAAACAACACCAGTTGTCGCGTGCTGTGCATATTAATAACCCCTGGGGAGGGACAACACGTTTAATAACTTTTTCCGATGGAACTATAGCGTTCCGGACGACCGAACGCGAAAGCGGTTTCGACAATTAATTTTTCCCCCACGTTTTTCTCATGGGGTAGGTTAACAAACGCAACTACACCGGGCATTGCGAATGTGTCAAGGGTCGAATGAAAAGTTTCATCGTGTGATTCCGTAACAACACTCGCTGGCTGACCGTTGACCTCGGCACCCCACATGACAAGCTAATCTGCATACGTATCAAAAATGGCGTCGCAGGCGATACAAGTGGACACTTTTTGAGCAAACTATATCACTACAGCGGCCTTTTACTGCTGCTGAAGTGATTGAAATGCTTCAAACTGAAGATTTCGACATCGGCGAGAATGATGAAGACGTTGAATAAAGTATCTGCCGTGAAGAAAGCTACCAGCAAGAAGGTACTGACAGTGACTCAGCTTCTGAGAGCTATTGCCCCGTCAAACTGAGAGGGGTCAGTGGGTCAAGTACAGCGAGTTTCATTCAGTTACTTTGTTTTGTATTTTTTGTGATTTTTTCCCCCTAACATTAACAAATGAGTCGTTTGTAGGGAAAAGCAAGGGAGAAAACTATTTGTCCGGAGTGAGCAAAGAAGCCGAGCATGAATAATGCTGGATTGGATGTACAGCTCCACTACTCCGTGTTTTGTAATTTTTCACTTTTTATCTTATCTAGTTGGACACAATGAAATACAGTGGAACCCCCCCCCCCCCACCCCCACCCCACCCCCCCCCCGCCCCCTCACCCCCCACTCCTCCAGAAAAGCTTAGCATTTATAAAGATTGTTTTAACTCACACCCCCACCTCTACCCGCCACCCACTGCAAATACGTTTTTGAAGGTGAAAATTTAAACCTAGACTATGTGTATTTGACAATTCTCACCCGTCCTTTTGAAAAACAAAGACATCTGGGCCTGTTCATATATAGCAATAAATCACACACACACACACACACACACACACACACACACACATGTATGCATATATATATATATATATATATATATATATATATATATATATATATACATACATACATACATACATACATATATAATTATGTATATAATTGTATTTGTATTTCTTTTTATCACAACAGATTTCTCTGTGTGAAATTCGGGCTGCTCTCCCCAGGAGGAACCCGTCGCTATACTACAGCGCCACCCATTTTTTGGTATTTTTTCCTGCGTGCAGTTTTTATTTGTTTTTCCTATTGAAGCGGATTTTCCTTCAGAATTTTGCCAGGAACAACCCTTTTGTTGCCGTGGGTTCTTTTACGTGCGCTAAGTGCATGCTGCACACGGAACCTCGGTTAATCGTCTCATCCGAATGACTAGCGCCCAGACCACCACTCAAGGTCTAGTGGAGGGGGAGAAAATATCGGCGGCTGAGCCGTGATTCGAACCAGCGCTCAGATTCTCTCGCTTCCTATGCGGACGCGTTACCTCTAGGCCATCACTCCACTATATATATAGAGAGAGAGACAGACAGACAGACAGAGACAGAGACAGATTGACTCACGGCTCCCTCCCAACACGGTGGGAAGAATAGTCGCGAAGCAGGCAGCCCCGCCAAGGGCGGTAACCGCTGCCAGCAGACGGCGCCTCCCGGTGCGTTCCAGAAACAGGGTGAGCGTTATGATAGCCAGCAGGTCCATGGTCACCAAGACGGCCAGGTTGAGGAAGACGTTGCCGCTCATGGTGGAGACGTTCAGCATCAGGCCGTATTGGTTCATGATGATGAAGATCCTGAGAACAAACAGTTCCGTTAAAAAGATTTCTTCTTTTCTTCTTCTTCTTCTTCTTCTTCTTCTTCTTCGTTCGTAGACTGCAACTCCCACGTTCACTCGTATGTACACGAGTGGGCTTTCGCGTGTATGACCGTTTTTAACCCCGCCTTGTCCATACTCCGTTTTCGAGGGGTGCATGCTGGGTATGTTTTTGTTTTCATAACCCACCATACGCTGACATGGATTACAGGATCTTTAACATGCGTATTTGATCTTCCGCTTGCGTATACACACGAAGGGGGTTCAAGCACAAGCAGGTCTGCACATATGTTGACCTGGGAGATCGGAAAAATCTCCACCCTTTACCCACCAGGCGCCGTTACCGAGATTCGAACCCGGGACCCTCAAATTGAAAGTACAACGCTTTAACCACTCGGCTATTGAGCGCGTCAAAATATATTTCAAAGACTGGAAGAAGAAGAAGAAGAAGAAGAAGAAGAAGGAGGAGGAGGAGGAAGAGGAGAGGAGGAGGAGGAGGAGAACATGTTCTTGTCTTTGATTGAAAGCCTTGAAATGGACATCCCTTTGCGGTCAGCTTGACCATAAGCAGCTCGATTATATTTGAAGAGAGATAGATAGATAGATAGATAGAGAGAGAGAGAGAGAGAGAGAGAGAGAGAGAGAGAGAGAGAGAGAGAGAGAGAGAGAGAGATCCTTATAACTCAGCAGGAAAGAGTTCCGAGTGTGCACGACCCGACGTTTCCCCAAAGCAAACGGACACGGTTAGAAGATAAGCTTCTTTCCGTCACCTCAAATACAAGAAACTGTTGAGTTGTGATATCAGCTGTTTGGCCATTGTTCTGTACAATAATATCGTATGCCTCTGTCTTCATCTGCCTCCCGAAAAGCGTTCGTGGTGTTTTGCTTTCTTCTGGCTGTGGAAAGCATGAACATGGTCTCTGTCAAGAAAACCTACAACAAAAATATCTCGCGCCTTTCAGAAGTACTTTCATTTCTGCAACACGATCTTCAGTGCTTGTGTCTTGATAATAATGATAATAATAATAATAATAATAATATTAATAATGGTATTTATATAGCGCTGAATCTTGTGCAGAGACAAATCAAAGCGCTTTCGCACCAGTCATTCACACGCATGCTAACTCTAAAACTGTAGAAACTAAAGACAAGGAAGGGCAGGCAATGGAGGCTATTTTGGGAAGAGGTGAGTTTTAAGGCCAGACTTGAAAGAGCTGAGTGTGGAGACTTGATGAAGCGAAAGAGGGAGTTCATTCCAATTGCAAGGTCCAGAGACAGAGAAAGAACGGCGGCCAATAGTCGAGTGTTTGAATCTGGGTATGCGTAAAGAGAGTGGATCCGAAGCCGATCGTAGTGAGCGAGATGGAGTGTAGAGGTGAAGGCAGCCACAGAGATAGGAAGGGGCAATTTTGTGAATACATCTATAACATAGAGTGCTGATCTTGTACTTTATTCTGTGTGAGACAGGGAGCCAGTGGAGATGTTGCAAAAGAGGAGTGATGTGCTCAGATCTTTTCTTTCTGAGGACGAGTCGGGCAGCAGAGTTTGTATGCGCTGAAGGGACTGAATGGATGAAGCAGGCAAACCAGACAATAGAGAGTTACAGTAGTCAAGGCGAGAGAGAATGAGAGAAACGACAAGTCTAGATGTTGCGTCAGTGGACAGATATTTCCGGACGGCACTGATGCGCCGCAGTTGACAGTAGCAGGACTGACGTGTCTGACTGATAAATTTTTGTATGGACAGTGTATTGTCAAGGACAACACCGAGGTTCCTGACTGACGTGAAAAGAGGGATGGAAGTACTGCCAAGTTTGATTGTGTCAATTGTGATGGAAGACAGTTATTGTTTAGTTCCTATGATCATTGCTTCAGTTTTGTCCGCGTTCAATTGTAACTTATTTCGAGTCATCCAGTTTTGAATGTCCAGGAAGCAGTTGGATGTTCCTTGCAAGAGCGACAACATTTTTTCAGGGGTATCACTCTTCTGGAGTTGAGTGTCATCAGCATAAGAATGATGACTGATATTATGGCGGTTGATAATTTCAGCGAGAGGAGCAGTGTACAGTGTGAAGAGCACTGGGCCTAAAACAGATCCCTGTGGGACTCCATGTTCGATTTTAACGGGTTCAGATTGGAAATAATCAACAATGACAGACAGGAATCGATCAGTGAGATAAGATTTGAACCAGTCTAGAACAGTGCCGTTGATACCAAATGTAAAATGAAGACGGGAAAGAAGGTTTGAATGATCTATCGTGTCAAAGGCGGCTGACAAGTCGAGAAGAGTGAGAAGGGAAATTTTTCCTGAGTCGGACGCTATCAGTAGATTGTTCAGAATGTGGAGGAGAATGGTTTCGGTGCTGTGGTCAGCACGATAAGCAGACTGAAATGGGTGGATGAGATTGTTGAAACAAAGGTGGTTGTGAGCTGCTTGAGGACAGCTTTTTCAAGGAGTTTGGACATTAATGGAAGATTAGAAACTGGTCGATAATTTTTCAAAATGTTTGCGTCAAGGTTGGGTTTCTTCAGAAGAGGCCGGACGATTGCAGTTTTGAAAGTCTTGGACGCAGGAGGAAGGTGGCAAAATGGTTAAGATACTTATCTGCCAATACAGTGTTCGTGAGGGCCTGGGTTCAAATCTCTGTCTCATCCTTTCTCCCATGTTTGACTGAAAAACCAAACTGAACGTGTAGTTACTCAGATGGCACGATAAACTGAGGCCCTGTGTGTAGCTCGCACTTGGCGCACTGGAAAAGAACCCATGGCGACGAGAGTGTTGTCCTCTGGCAAAATTCTGTAGAAGAAACCCACTCTGATAAAGTACACAACTATATACTTATATGCATGCACTCAAGACCTGACTAGCGCGTTGAGTTATGCCGCTAGTCAGGCATCTGCTTCGTATATGTGGTGTAGCGCATATGGATTTGTCCAAACGCACTGACGCTTCCTTGAGAAACTGACACGAAACTGAACACACCGGGAATGTATAAGAGTCACTCAGGATCGCAGCGTTTACTGCCGTGAGCTGATGTATATGATAATGTAGGTTTTAACTCGTACAAGAAAACCAGAATGACACTGATTAATTGTTGGGTTGCTTTGATCCAACTGACCCCACTCAGAGATGAATGTTCTAAAATTTCATATGGGAGAATTGTCATCCACTTCATGGCCATGTTTCTGAAAGTCTTTGTGTGTGTGTGTGCGCGCGCGCGTGTGTGTGTGTGTGTGTGTGCGTGCGTGTATGTATGTGTGAGTGAGTACGTATGGCACTGAATGGTGATCAGCAAGTGTTTAGTGTGCATGGCCCATCAAAACAGAAAGTAGTGAGATGTGATCACCCTTTCCTCACATAGGCTTTCCTATTCACACTGTCAACTTCTCATCACTTGACAACGGGCCTATGGTCCGAAACGTCGTGTCAAAACAAAGAGGATTCAACTACCACCCAAAAGGTTTTTTTTTATAAACTTTAGTTTTTTATCTTTGAAGAATCCTGCAGTCATTCTTGTCTTCTTCCCTGGTTTCTTTGCATAAGCCTCCCTGATCAGCGTGGTAGCTGTATTGCTGGAATCCAGTTGAGATCGAGACCAGTGGTGGTGGTGGTCATTTCGCCAGCGTGCATCCATGATATTCAGACACACACCGCAACCACAACAAAAAACACAGGTCATAACACAGATATTCCCGTGTTATTCGGACACACATATCAACACAAGAAGTGAAGATTATGACACTCATATCGTTTGAGTACCTGGAGACATCCACCAACACCAATCCATAAAGCACGTTATTGAATACACATCGTTATGATATCCAGACAAACTCGCCAACACAAGAAAAGTAGATTTTTGCGCACACATTGTCGTGCTCTTCGGACACACTCACGAACACAGGAAAAGCTGATTATAGCGCACACACTGCCATGCCATTCAGCCACACCCACCAACACAGGAACAGCAGGTTATACCGCACACATTGCCATCCTATTCAGACACATTCACCAACACAAAAAAGCAGGTTATACCTGCACACATTGCCGTGCTATTCGGACACATTCACCAACACAAAAAAGGTTATACCACACATTGTCATGTTATTCGGACACATTCACCAACACAAAAAAGCAGGTTATACCTGCACACATTGCCGTGCTATTGGTACACACTCACCAACACAAAAAAACGGGTTATACCTGCACACATTGCCGTGCTATTCGGACACATTCACCAACACAAAAAACGGGTTATACCTACACACATTGCCGGGTTATACCTGCACACATTGCCGTGCTATCCGGACACATTCACCAACACAAAAAAGCAGGTTATACCTGCAAACATTGCCGTGCTATTGGTACACACTCACCAACACAAAAAAGCAGGTTATACCTGCACACATTGCCGTGCTATTCAGACACATTCACCAACACAAAAAAGCAGGTTATACCTCCACACATTGCCGTGCTATTCGGACACATTCACCAACACAAAAAAACGGGTTATACCTGCACACATTGCCGTGCTATTCGGACACATTCGCCAACACAAAAAAGCAGGTTATACCTCCACACACATTGCCGTGCTATTCGGACACATTCACCAACACAAAAAAACGGGTTATACCTGCACACATTGCCGTGCTATTCGGACACATTCACCAACACAAAAAGCAGGTTATACCTGCACACATTGCCGTGCTATTGGAACACACTCACCAACACAAGAACAGCAGAGTGTAGCGCACAAACAGCCGCGGTATCCGAAACATCTGCAGAGGGTTGACAGACGCTGTGGACGGCAGCAGCTTGTCGTCGTCCGTGACGTCCTCAAGCCTGGTGAGGAGCGAGCACCCGTTGACACGGGCCACCTTGTCCATGATCTGCTGGGCTTCAGCCAGTCGGCCTTTGGACATCAGCCATCGGGGAGACTCCGGGATGAAGCTGGGGGCGATCAGTAGGAACACGGTGAGACATGTACCCTCTTCTTCTGTGTCTGTCTTCTTCTTCTGAGTTCGTGGGCTGCAACTCCCGCATTCACTCTTATGCACGAGTGGGATTTTACTCCTATGATCATTTTACCCGCCTTGGAGGAAGGTGGCAGAATGGTTAAGACGCTCAGCTGCCAATACAGAGAGTCCGTGAGGGTGTGGGTTCGAATCCCGCTCTCGCCCTTTCTCCTAAGTTTGACTGGAAAATCAAACTGAGCGTCTAGTCTTTCGGATGAGACGATAAACCGAGGTCCCGTGTGCAGCACGCACTTGGCGCACTGAAAAAGAACCCATGGCAACGAGAGTGTTGTCCTCTGGCGAAATTACGTAAAATGAAATCCACTTTCATAGGTACACAAATATGTAAGCATGCACTCAAGGCCTGACTAAGCGCGTTGGGTTATGCTGCTGGTCAGGCATCTGCTCAACAGATGTGGTGTAGCGTGTATGGATTTGTCCGAACG